>NW_027655932.1:0-121361 GCF_964235325.1 Thermobia domestica
GCTTACTTTTTTAAAACAATTTAGAAATAATTGATGAATCACTTCACAAATAATAAGTGAATTATGTAAACTTTTTGTAAATTATTCATATTGATATATACAATTTGTTCCTTTGTAAAATTGATTTCGTCAAAATTGACTGTTCAGAAGGTTTTGAGCACACCCATATAGGAAAGTAAAATAGATAAAGTATATCCGTGCATAAAAGCATTGCCAACAAGAACAGCACGGCCTATAAATGAACTACTTCCCTATCAGGTGGCCTAACTAAAAAGCATGAGAAACTGAACTTATGCTTTCATTCCCTTAAACCGTTCGGTACTTTTTTAACAATGATTTTTAAACAATTAACCCCTTAAACTACGGTTTATTTTGTAAATTCTGATAATTGAAGTACAAGTTATAAAAGTGTGTTTTAGATGGTTTATCATTATATAACTTTCAAAACATCAATATAGTTACCATACGTGGTGCTACATAGTTTAAATTTTATGACGAATGTAACTCGTCATTGTGCAATTTGTCAAAGTGAGGCCATGACGACCTAGACTCGTCATTTTAGTGCAAGAGGTTAATTACAAAACCATTAGCTACATAGTTTTGATTTTCGTTACAAACGTAACATAAATGTGAATTCTTCACGAGATGATGGGCTTTATATTTCACTCGTAGAAAATTTCAGTTTTGGAGTTAGCTCACTTTCCATCGAAGAGGTTCATATATCAGCCACTAAATTTTATACACCTTTTTAAATAAATGTATTTGTTAATATTGCACATTATTTGCAAGAACAATGCATTCCGTACTATATTTATTAAATAAGCAATACTTTGAATGGATACCACGTAACATTATAATTTCACTGCATGTGAGAAAGGAAATGTGTAAATAATAGATCACCTTGTATTAAGGAAATTACGTATATTTACCACTCAAAGCGAAAATATCATTACCAAAGGTTGAACCAAAGACCATAGAAACTTACATAAAAGAAATGTAACACTTAATATTTGCCTAATTCAACATTCACACGCAAAAGATTTAACAATACTAACAATACTAGATTCAATTATGATCTACGAACGAATTGTCCTAACAGAAACCTTATTTATGATCAAAATTTACTCTTAATATGATTAACTAAACCAGCATTACTTATTAGGAACGAAAACAGTAAGCGGTACAGTTGATTCTATGTTTTAAAAGTGGCCATATTTCAGACATTTAGTAACAAAATATTATTAGAAGAGAGGACGAACACCCAAAATAGAACTACATGCATTATTTATACTAAGTTATAATGGATACAAAACTAGTGTGCAGAGCAAGTAAAGTTAAGCTATAGAGTACTATTTACACTTCGGAACTAGGTGTCTCACACAAAGTACAAATTAATATACTTACATATATTATGAAACTACACATAATCTAACATTTGTAAACAATAATTTCAATTTTTTTTTTAAAAAAAAATATTTAAGCACTCGTCAGTGTGAAAATTATTCGTCTCCCAAGTAAAGGTTAAATAAAACCTCAAGAGCTAGCCGCCGAATTTCAGTTCAAACTACCCCTTCTATACAAATACTCAGAGTTAGACGTACTAATAACCAAGCAGTGCTCGGTTAAGTGATACTCTTTAGTTTATTTCAGTGCTACTAGTTACCGAGAAAATTGTTAAAAATAACTATTTTAAACTAATTTACTTGGATAATTAAACCACTTGAAACAATTGATGTTTTTAAAAGCCATAAGGAACATTACAAGGAACCTACGTACGGCGTTTCAACCAATTTTGTACGTTTGAGAGAGTTTCAGCTGTGTTGAAAGGATTGAAGTGTTTTCACTATTACTTTCTTTATACAGAAACAAGAAATGACATGATTTTGTGCAAAGCATCATAGTAGCTACCTCGGCAGTCGAGCCTATTAATACATTATACTACTAATTAGTGGGTCAACAGTTCAAACCTTCTTAATAACTTTCAGTCTATATTCCTTAGTTGCCTGTAAGTACTCAATTAATTACCTGATAGAATTAGTCAATTTTCAGTTGAATTAATCAATTACTCGGATAATTGAGCAAAGTTTAACAAACCGAGTGATACCCGGTTGTAGTAACCCAGAACACAGTGTGCTATATATTAACAAACCAATTAGATTACTTGCAATCGAATTTTAGCTAATTTAACCCTGGAAGTTTTCACAGTGACTAAGTAATTACTTAAATACGGAGTACATTAGAAACAATAAGATATTCTTCTTCATTTTCATATGTAATTGCACAACACCAAATCAAAGACAAATTTTGTAATCGAAATTAATAAACACAAATCATGCCATCAGTTTGTAATTTCGACAAGTAAAGTTGAATCTTATTTATACTCATTATATTGAAAGCTCATAATATTTTAGTCAACGTAGGCCATGAATAGTAATAGGAAATTAATAAGTTGTGAATGAAACTCCGCTCATAGTTTTAACTACTGTTGGTAATGGAAATGAAATAACTAATAACATACTAATAAAACTTATTAACTATAAGTGAACCACCATCAGCCAACTGAATCATTATCTTCTACAATTCATGATTTTGTGAAACGAATTATTAATGCTGTTGTCACCTTGCACAGCAATTGCCAAACAAAATATAACATTTTGGAATTGGGAACTCTATTTATTATTTTGAGAGGATAGGGGATGGTAAAGTGACACTTCAGTTTCTCAAATTTCAAACAAAAACTTTACGTTTTCGAATTTTGAATTGTACTAAACATTACTTCATTAAGAATAATGTACACCTTGTCTCAAAAAGGTTGAGCGCATTCTTTATTGCTGTTTCGAGGCAAACATTTTTTAAGTCCAACTTCGGGTATCTTCGGGAAAAAGTAAACCAGGTTCGAACCTTGAAGCCAACCTTTGCAATCCGGAAAAATCTTGCAGATGTGTTTTTCTTCTTTTAAATATAATAAGACTTGTTACCAATTATATGTAAAAAGCAACATTGATTGAAATACTTAATGATACAATATTTCGAAACTTTGTATTATGTCAGCACATGCTTGTTTGTCATTTTGCTCTCCATACTTAATGGAGCATTTAGATACGTAAACGTATCTTTCCATATGTAAAAGAATGGTGAAAGTTAAGATATAGAACAATATTCTCTCCTGAGTACTAAAATAAAAGTCAAAGTAGAACAAAAACAGCGTTTGCAGTGGATATGAATGTAATTATTATCTTAAATACAGCTATATACCGCTAGAACTATTTTCCGAAAAGCTCTTGTGTTAACTCAGTGGTACGCCGTTGAATTTCAAATCGTAAGGTTGAGGGTTCGATTCCCATGTGGGTCAATGCTTTTTTATGAAATAATTAAGAAAATAATATCATCGCAATAAATAAATTATGTAGTGTATTTATTTGCAGCTATTTGTCATATAGAAGTTACTTCTCACATTCGTATTACAGCATGTCATTGATATTCTTGAAAAATTATCCGAGGCATAACAAGAGGGTATAAACAGAAAATCCAAAGTCGGAACGCTCGGAAGAAATTCATGAACCCCAAAGGTCACGTGAGCAGACTGGAATTGTCCTTATGAAGCATGCCACAGCAGAAGGTCTTTATATAGATTTTCAATTCAATACCTGATATATGCCTTTGCAATGTGGAAGTGGTGATGCCTTTGGTCGCTCCCTCTCACTTTCTCGCTCGCTCACTCTGTATTTATATATATGAAAGTGGATGTATGTGTGTGTTTCGACATAATTCTGGTATGTATAGAGCAATTTTAACCATATTTCTTACAATCTGGAAAAGAGTACTGTCGGGATACATATAAAAAATGCTAGAAAAGGATCGATACTAGTATCGAATCCATAGTTTCGTTTTCGGTTAGGTAAACAGTTCTACTTTAAATTCAAGTCCAATTAAGCTCCCATTAGCACCCAGGGTGGTTGTCTTTTGGACAAAATGTTCTTTGGACAAATTGACCTTTGGACCAAATGTCCCTGGACCAAATGTGCTTGGACTAAATGTCTCTGGACGAAAATCCTTTGGACGAAATATCGTTGGACGAAACGACCCCCAACTACCCACCGTCCCATTCTGTTCAGCGCATTGTAGACAGCATCTTCTGAATACTGGTGAGCTTGTCTACGTTTTACTTTCAAGATCTCCATTTTTCTTCTTTTTTCATTTGTTTCTAATGAAAAAAGCTCAGGCATCTTTGGATTTTGATATTTGCAATTGTAAGAGTGGCAATAGCAATAGGAGTTCAATTTTGAGATACAGCTTGTGAGCTTTTAAAGGAGCTAACTGCTGGAAAAAAAATTTGAATCACCTGTAATATATGAATTATTATACCTAGTATAAAAAACTGAAAGTAACTATGTCTGCGTGATTAACACGGTCAAATTGCAAAGTCAAATGAAATGACATTTGGTATATAATCAGGCCCCAATCCCAAATGGGAAGTTATCATACGCGTATCACTTTCATTATAACACATATACTTAGTAGGGAGTAGGTGTCCGAATTTTTGCGAAAAACTGAGTATCTTACAAGCCGTTCAACTTAAAGAGCTGAAATTCAGTATATAACTCTTTAATAAAAATAAACAGAATGTGTCCTGGCATTTTTAAAAATGTGTTTTATGAGTGAAGGGGGGGATTTTCTATATATAGGAAATTGGTAGTGGGTTGATTTGTTGTAAAAAATATCGAAAACGATTGATATTAGTTGAGGAACTAATAGAAGAATGAAAAGTACAGTCCTTTGCATTTTATACCCACTGCTTTCTATTATAATAATTGCTGAAGCTGGTGTTTAATATATGGATCGTTCAGAGCATAAGGCAATCAAACCATAAAGTTGTGAGAAAAATGGACATAACATTTGTATTCCAAGCCTAATTTCATGGGCATTTTAAATTAGTACGGCATGCTTTATTATATGGAAAACTAGTTTTTCTTTCTTTTTTTCTTACGTTGGTCTACTTTATCTTGATTTGATACTTTCAAATTTCATCCTGTTTTCTACTCAAATGTATATGGAAGCCAAGAAAGAAATAATTATATATGATAAATTTAAATTAATCTTAATTTGAAAGATGAGAAACACTTTACCATTGTATATCGTAAAGGTCAGATCCAACGGTATTGTAACAGAGCGGAGCTTGAGCGATTGACGGTAGGAATTCAAACTCCGATAAGTGAAAATTTCACAGTCTTGTTTTATTTCAAGTGTAACCTCTTTAGTCAATGGAGAGAAGGACGTGGATCATGGGTCAGAGAAGATTACGTTGGTGGGTCGGAGTTGGTCACAATGGTTCAGAGTGGTTCATAGTTGGTGGTGGGTCCATTCTGTATTCTACCATTAATTTCATAATTCGAAATCACCCTGTCCTTTAGCTTAGAGACACAATCGTGGAACCTAGAATTTAATATTAGCGATGTAATAAGCCCATAATGGGTCGCTTCTTGTTTTACCTTGGTGCATTATACTTTTGCAATGGTAAGACAAGTTTTTACATCTTCTGGGTAGTTTCAGAGTTTCACATTTGTAGAGGTGGTCACGGAGTTTTCAATGAAGGATTTATGACCATCATGAACGCTCGCTATTTTGCACGAGTTAGCATAAAGACTCGAGACTCTTACCATTTAAAAAAAAATTAGTAATACTCTTAAATGACATACTACTTGATTCCCCTTGCCATTTTCAAATTTTGAGTTGCACCCCTCCTGAGACCCCCCGGGGAACCTTGGGGCATATCTTTTTCCTCGACACGGGGTACCTTTGAAATTATAAAATACATGTTTTCCGGTGTTGACATCTGTTTCATCGTTTCAGATTTTTATTAGTGTCAATGGGCTTCAGGGATACCATGCTTCTTTATTCTCTTAGTTTTCAGATACAAGCCCCCATGCCGTAAGCTTCAGTGGACCACCGATGCGCAACTGGCGGCCTTTCGCCAAAAGTTGGATCCCGCAGCTACGATCCGTGGTGGCCCCACTTCGGTTTTGAAAATTATCCCACCAGCGGAAGAGACTCGACGAAACGCCAACGAACCACAAAATTCCTCCCCCAAAATATGTTAAATCGCCCATATGCTTGATTTGTTTATATTCAGGTGAGCGTAAAAAACACTAGG
Organism: Thermobia domestica; assembly: GCF_964235325.1. Classification (NCBI taxonomy): domain Eukaryota; kingdom Metazoa; phylum Arthropoda; class Insecta; order Zygentoma; family Lepismatidae; genus Thermobia; species Thermobia domestica. The sequence goes on from NW_027655932.1 coordinate 6,152, forward strand.
TGAAAAAAGCAAGTATCCCAAGGTGGGCGCGAACCTTCAACCTTAAGTTTACTTGCCGCACGGAAACGATGAAGAAAATCTTGCTTGTAGAAGAATAAATTGTTGAGGTCTTAGCCAATCAAACAAATCCCTCTATCTTGAGTTCTGTGAGATGGTACTGTGAACCGTTTCGAGATTTGTTTTCTGGTGGGGTACTATCTATGTGCAAAATTTGAGAAAATCGCCGACGCGCACCTTCGGAAACTCTCCTCTTGAGTGCAATGTTGACCAGAGATGGTGTGGGTCAATTGAAGCCTTGATCCACAACATACTGACCCAGCACACATCGTGACCCACAATGACTCAACACCCAACGTGACCCATTCACCCACCATGACCCACTCTGAACAAACCACCAACTATAAAAATCTCTGAACCATTGTGACGAACTCCGACCCACTAAAATGCATCGTCATTAAATTTGATCCATTATCCACACCATCCTCTTTACTGACTTAAGAGGTTATATTTGTACTAAACCAATTTTTTCCAGTAGTTAGCTCCTCTAAAAACTTAGCTTGCATCTCAAAAGCCAATTAGTAAGTCCCATTGCCATTGTTACAACTGGAAATATCAAAATCCAAAAGAGCCTGAACTTCTTTCTTCATTAAAACCAAATGAAAAAAAGAAGAAAAATGGAGGCCTTGAAAGTAAAACGTAGACAAACTTGCCAGTGTTCAGAAAATGCTATCTAGAAGGCACTGAGCAGAATGGGTTGGTGGGTCAATGGGTCAGTATGAGTCACAGTGATGGTGTTTCGCAGTGGGTCACTCCTTGTTGACTACGATCCACTGACCCACTCACAAATCTTGACCCATTTGACCCGCCGACCAACTCAATCTCTGATTTTACATTTAGTATATCATTTAAAAGACGAAACATACATCTACACATTTTCTTCTCGATTGCGAAGGCTAGCTTGATACATATACTAGTTGAGATGGTAATTTCTTCTTAAGTTGAGAAATTGATATGATTAAAGAGCCCATCTTGAAGTGGTTACAAACTACATTCCAAAGTTATTAGAAACGCTTTCGCGACCCCAGAAAACTTTTACTTCAACAAATATTTAAGTAAGTTTTTACATTTTATTAATCTTATCTCCAAGCCCCTTATCCTGTGAAGATGGGGATGATTGGATATAACGCCACTGAGTGCCTCACTACTCATCTCAACGACCCAGAAAACAATGGATAACACTCTACGGTCATTTTATACTTTTTTTACATGTCACTCCTCCCAACTTCCATCCCTTGAGGTATCTGAATTCCACAATATTTTTTTTTTCTTAGATTGAAAGTAATATGTCTCCCATGTTAGGTAAAAGTTCCTCCAGACATTCCGGAGTTTCGCTGGAATACACACGTATACATACATCAAAACATTTAGAGCTGTGTGAGCAATGCTTTCGATGTTGCTCCTGTAAATTCAAAATCCAGGTGACATAGTCGCTCATACCAAAACGTGGCATTCAATAACATTGTGTTTGTAATAGTGTCACGAACTCAAACTATGGATTTGACACTAATCTCAGTCACTTGAGACATTTTATTTTTCATCCTTTATCGTCCGCCATAATAATGGGTTTAGAATCGATTGAATTGATTTTGAGTTTATCGTCCCGTCAGCAGTGAGGCTATATGAGACGTAGACCTACTAATTAACGTAGAATCCGAACTACATGAGCTCTCGCTGGGGGCCGAATCTGGGTCTCCCACACCGAAAGTGTGTGCGCTATACGCTTAACCACAAAGGAGCTTTACGATGAGAGTTAAATTTCGACTTCAACGCTTTCGGAGTTGTAATTATTAATTTCTGCAACAACGAGAACTATGGATTCGACACTAATATCGATCGCTTTTACTTTATATATATATATATATATATATATATATATATATATATATATATATATATATATATATATATATATATATATATATATATATATAAGAGGCGGAGAGAAAGGACCACATCCATATACAAAAGCCATGCAGATTATTGAACTGAAATCCTTTGGAAAGAAATCCTATTCTGCCTTCTTTCTCGAGTATAAATAAGTCTCTTAGACATGACTTCATGTTCGTAAATTTCCGGCTTACATGGTTTGGGGATCGGGAGTTTTGTGTCTGTAACGAAGATTGGAGTTTATATAATAATTTCTGTTTATACCCGAATAGTCTCTTTACCTTTCAGAAAGCGTAAATCATTTGCTGTAATGACAAAATTCAGAAGTAACTTCCGATGACAAATAGCTGCAAATAAATACACTACATAATTTATTCATTACGATGATATTATTTTCTTAATTTGTATTTAACATTCACATATATCATAGAATACCAACGTACTGTGAACACCTGTTATATTTTAAACATAATCACTAGGTTCTGCAATGATCATATGTTATATATATATACAACTGACGTATTTTAATGTAATTATTTTATATAATTTTTCATGCATTGCAGAAAATAGAATTTCATATAAAAAGCATTGGTCCACATGAGAATCGAACCCTCACCCTTACGATTTAAAATCCAACGGCGTACCACTGAGCTAACACAAGCGCTTTTCTGAAAATAGTCCTAGCGGTATATAGCTGTATTTAAGATAATAATTACATTCATATCCACTGCAAACGCTGTTTTTGTTCTACTTTGACTTTTATTTTAGTACTCAGGAGAGAATAATGTTCTATATCTTAACTTTCACCGTTTTTTACATATGGAAAGATACGTTTACGTATCTAAATGTTCCATTAAGTATGGAGAGCAAAATGACAAACAAGCATGTGCTGACATAATACAAAGTTTCGAAGTATTGTATCATTAAGTATTTCAATCAATGTTGCTTTTTTATATATAATTGATAACAAGTCTTATTATATTTAAAAGAAGAATAACACATCTGCAAGATTTTTACAGATTGCAAAGGTTGGCTTCGAGGTTCGAACCTGGTTTACTTTTTCGCGAAGATACCCGAAGTTGGACTTAGAAAATTTTTGTCTCGAAACAGCAATAAAGAATGCGCTCAACCTTTTCGAGACAAGGTGTACATATTCAGTCCAGAAGAGAAACGAACTCATATGTTCAAGAGTAAATGTATGACATACCCAGCATAGCAATGAAGGATTTCGAAGCTCAGATATTCCATCAAAATAACACAATTAATGAAAAATTTCTTTATAGACAAAGTAAGAACACTGATAATACTGAATATATATCACGAAAGTAACCACTGACGACTGTTATGAAGGTTCTGAAAGCAATCAGTCAGTGTTTGGCATATCACCAATAAATACAATTGTTATAAACCAATATGCCAAATCAAGTGTCATAAAATTTCACTTTTCACTGTCTATGAATTTGAAGTAACTTAATCTGCATGATAAAGGAGGCTTGAACAACTTTAGCTATTTGAATTGGCATTATTTTATGCAATACCTGCTTAAATCTATTGTAATTCATGTGTTCTTCGTTAGTTCATTCAGATTAATGAGTTGAGGTTAAAAATACTCCTGCCTGTATTATAGTATGACTGTTGATGAAGGCTGTATGATTTGATATTAAATACAGGCAGGAGTAAATGTTCAACTCTTCCGAATTGAAGCCAATTTCAGCTTCCATATTTCCTAACATCAATCCTTACGAAGTCACCGTCCCACACAAAGTGAACTCGACAGCAAAGCGAAACAATTAATTGTGAGAAATATACTACCAACTATTACTCAAATTTCCAGCAACACTAGAATGCACCATTGACCTATGATAGAAGACTCTGAAGCTCTCGAAAATTCTAAATGAGCCTGAATATTTTAAACAAGTTAGAATCTTAATTACTAATAACTAAAATAATACGAGAAATTACATAATAATATACCAAGTAAATTTAAACTTAATTAACCAGAAAGATACAGTAAGTATATGAAAGGAAAAGTTGAAATGGTGGTGGTGGGCAACTAATGTTGTGTATCATACACATATACACAAATACTTAGTGAATATCAAAGTCCTTTAAAAGTAATGGAATGGGCATGGAGATCCTTTACCTAATAATCTATCTTTAAACTTATTTGCAAATGGCGTCACGAAAAACATGATGTGAAGTTTTAATCTTTGAAGTTCCACTTATGTCAACAATGCCCATGCTTGCTTTAATAATCTCTAATTGCAATCTTATATATTAGCCTAAAGATGTTAAATCCAATAGAACTATTTTTAGATGAATCCTTTTATCGGGCCTCACGAAAATGACTTCAACGTTTGGATAACATTTTTGCTTAAATGAACAGAAAGAGGGCATTCATTGAAAACTTCCTACTATAAGCCATGTGCAAACCCAATATGCATGTCCTATCATTAGTTATTCATATAGAGATACTTTTTCTTAATGATAAATAAATTAGTATAAAGAGACTTAGGAGAAATGTGTGTCGAAGCGTGGGCATTTTTACTAATGGGATAAACAGTACTTCAAAAACGCCACATTTGAGGTCACCTTTCTCGTGGCACAAAAGACAGTTAAGAATTGTTCTTTGGACTCATCATTCTGAAATTAGTTTAAAAGGTGAAATTAGAAACTTTATTTGATTGAGGTATTATAGGATCTTTTAAAGAAAGCAAACGCTACACGTCATAATGTAATAAAATCGGGGTATGAGTTAAACACATCGCTTGCATAAATGCTAATATGTGAAGGATCATGAAATCCCATTTAGAAAAGCCAAAATGCGAATGTGTTTGAAGCACCAAAAAGAACTGGAATCGACAATTAAAAGCAAGATTCTACAAAAGTGACTAATGATAACCTGGAATTTACCTCACTTGATTCAGATATACATCGACTAGAAACATTTTAATATTGTGGCAATGAAACTTGTTCATTATTACAGTTGAAAGATTATGTTTGTTTCTTTGAAAATTGATTTTCGTTTCGTTTGTAAAAGATATATTTAGCCCTAATTTTCATTTCCGAAAACTTCGATGTAAGAAGCTCTATTGCAAAAGCTGTGATACTTACAATATATCCCAAGAGAAGTATAGCATAAACACCTAATAGTGTACTCAGACTAAAGGCTTTGTTTTCCTCATCTAATTGGGAGGCATTAAGATTTGAAAGTTTCTTTTGGTACCAAGCATCGTTTTCCCATTTCGACTGCAAACCTGATTCTTCGCAAATTGAAATAATATGCGTAAACTCGTCTGTGAAGGGCGAATCATGTCTCAGCTTATACGGACTAGGATATTTCACCATGCCACCGGGAATTGCATAGAATGGATTCTTATCATCCCTCTGAAATATATTCTCATGGGTTTTTATATTTTCCACGGCATAGTCTTGTTTTAAATATGTGATAAAATTTTCACCTGAAAAAGTTTTTTTCCCACTTGATGAAGCATCAATCCACCTTCTATTAACCTCTCTACCAATTAAGGTATTCGAACGGCCGAAGAACACTACACGAGCATAATCTGCCCCTCCGAATAAAATTCCAGAGTTTACAAGATCCTGCAATGTTTTAATATAAGGATATCGTGCGGGAGTCGTAAGGAAACCAAATAATGAAGCTTGATACCCTGTATTCAATGTCAGTGCAGCTAATACCCAAAGACCAAACAAAAATTTTATTAACTTACTATTTGGAGGTGGAGGACCTGATGCTCCTAATAAAGGCAAAAGACTAAATAAAAACGGTGATTTAAAAGTAAAATCATTTACAAAATTTTTTTCCACTGATTTTAGTAGCTCTAATACTAACGAAAACAACAAATAGCTAAGTACTACTAAAACCCAAATCTCAGATTTGAAAGGAAATATAAGATTCATCCACATAGGGTATAATCTGGGACGAGGAGCTACAAAAAAGTAAGAGGAGAATCTTTTACTTAATATTATTTCGAAAAGGTCCGAGACAACAGGACTAGGAGTACCTTCACAAAAATCGAAATCGAAATAGTGACAATGTAACTTTTCGAATCTACCAAGATCATATTTTTTACCTTCATAGTAAGGCTTAAAGTTGCAACGCTCAAATCTTTTTTGTGGCTTGAAGTGCTTTGTCGAAAAGTTATGCTCGGCATTTGTTCTAAATTGAAAATTCAATTTGTTGGACAGTAAATTAATTAAATTTCCTGTTACACCACTCAAAGTATATCTACCTTTGGTCTTATTTTTTAGATATAAATTTGGAAATCTATTACAAACGTAAATTCTGACAGAACACCCATTGAGATCTTTCACTTTGTTAGGAAATAAGTCAGTTCCACGGATAAATTTGCCTCCTAACCATTGATCCATGAGAACTGGTTTACTTGGAAGGTTACATGCTTTCTTCCTAAATATATAATAGCTAAATACGTCTACGATAGTAGTATTAACAGATTTTTCTGCACTCATTAACATTTTTCTTTGAGGAGCTATGACTACAACATTATACACGTCAAAAATGTACAAAAGATCGAAGTTTTCAGTTATGTCTCTTAAAGAATAATAATTATTTACGAATACAATCACGCATTTCCGGTTAGAGTTCCACAAATGATAATATCGCATCTCTGTATAAATAGAAATAATTATTTTAGGAGACCGTATGACAAACATGTATGCTAATTTACGGTGAGCAAAAAGCCAAGTTATCTGAAAAAGTCTTACCCAACGCTCACGGTTTGTTTCATACTCAAATTTCAGTAATGGCCCCTTGTAATTCTTCGTCACCTCTGCTTCTATATCTTGTACATATCTGCTCCTTTCCACAAATATTAACAAGTTTCTGGTCCCCTTTACATAAGTGTTCAGTACGTTTATGATACATTGACTTAATTCAGTCTCAAAACGAGATTTTGAAATCATTCGGATGGAAAACCTTTGATTAGCATCACATAGAGCAATGGCTGTGGCAAAAATGTAGAGAAATATCGCCTTCATATCTTGTAATTACTCTGTAGTTCTTCTGCAACAAAAATTTTCATGATTGTTAATACTTGTACCTAAATACATAAAACATATTAATGTTATATCTAGAAATACATTTTACATAAGCAGAGTTAGCATATATGATAATAATTATTATCATTGTTGCCTAAAGAATCATACATTGCTTTTTATTGTCATCTTTCAAATGTGTAACATTCAACATTTTTTTGCTCGTGCGCTACTAAGGTTGGCTGAATAATGTCAATCTAATTATTTTACTAGTTTTCCATACCTGTGCTTCTCTGGACACACACAAAGCATAACTTTGTGAGACCTATGAAGGGAGAATATAGTATAAAAAATATACATATGTGTAATATTGAATTCCTCTTAAGGGACCGCGTTGACTCAGTTGCTGAGCGTTCACCTCTAGTGCATACGGTCCTTGGTTCGATCTCAGTTCGCGCCAAGTGAACCTTGTGGTAGACAAACGTTATGTGTGTCGGTTTCCTCGGGGTTGTCTCGTTTCCTCCCTCTTTCCTCATTCCACCATTTCAGTCATTTATAATCATCACCGACTTCTTTAGCCTAGACGGCATAATCATGAGACGTAAGACTTAAAGATCTCCTCATCTTTAAAAGATCAATTCGTGCAACTAATGGTGTTTCCAAATAGTAAATGTGGTTAAGAGTACCTAAAAATAACACTTATAACGAAGATAGTTGTAAATATGGACAACAAGCTTTAGAACCATACTTATTTATACATAGTTATAAATAAGTAAAATAAAAAAATGACATATAGTTCGAAAAGGAAAGGGGTGGACCTAGACAGCATTGATTGTTGCGGGAGAGGAAATTCACATTTGCCGTCAGAATAATGATAGGAGCTAGGAATGGAGTTGAGCTCCTTCGTGGCTAAGCGGTTAGCGTACTCGCCTTTGGCATAGGAGACACAGGTTTGATTCCCGGATGGAGCTCATGTGGTTGGAATTCCCCTTAATCACTAGGTCCAGGTTTCATAAAGCCTCGATGCTGAACGGGACGTTAAACTCAAAATCAACTCAACTCAACTAGAAATGGAGTTCAGAAAGACATAGAAACCATATCGTCCTTACATGTTAAACGCATGTTACATAACTTCGCCAGAGACTCTCCATACATCATTTAGGGATTGACCGAATGTCTGTACGGCTGGGGTAATGAAACGGTGCAGTAAAGATGGAAACCATACAGAGAAATGTTCATAACAATCGCACGATTGCACACACATTTACAATTTCAGTCAAAGCAAAGATCGCCTACCAAATTTGTCCAATATTCAAATGTATGCTTTTATATTCATTAAAAAATAATTCTTCTTGCCAACAACGGGCACATCAACTGTTTCTATTACAAAAATTCTTCATTTGGTAGTGAGCATGTGGCATCATGTTGGCAGGTCTTCGACTTGTGCATTAGCAGCAAGGCGTCAGCGTGAACATTCCGTCGAATGGGTCTACTTTCCCTACACGAAGCAGGTGAATCACAGTGAAGAGACAGAGTATGTATCTGTCCGAGATTTGTTAACGTGCATTGTAATGGTGTTAATCTCAACAATATTTTATGGTGATAGCATTTCATTGACTTTTCATGGGGAACAATCGTCGGGAATCTATAAGAAGGATACTAAGGAGAGGTGTTGTTTGTCAACGATTAACTTTATCAGACGAACACAACTACAGGAGACTGAGTGGTAGAGCGATTGCCTCTTGTGTGTGAGTCGTTGGGTCGATTAAAGGCATGGTAAGTAAACTTTGTGGAGGACCTTTACAGAGTGTCAGAAAGGCGTGTATGCTTTACGAGTTCAAACTGGAGTCAAAAGCTCTGCAGCGGGACGGTAGGTATGACAGGCTTTTAATGAGGGTTTCATGACTACGAGGACAGTGGAGCGGTCGTTTAAGAAATTTAAGAATGGTGACGAAACACTCAAAGCGCACCACGTGCCGGAAGACTAACACGTACGATATGAAGTTTTTCAGGTAGCAATTGAGGCGAACAGTGGACTACAATTCAGTGTGAGTGGAGAAACCATTCGTCAGCACCTTCATCAACTTGGGAAGCACTACAAGTTCTTTCGATGAATCCCAAATGTTTTGACTTTGGATCAGAAGGCAACGCGAGCAGACACCTGTGTTTCATTACTGTCTCGTCTGAGGAAGGAGCCATTTCTAAACAAGGGTTTGGCATCTGATAAGAAGTGTGTCCTGTGTGAAGCTCCATGACGCCGTCACCATGGGTTAAATCCCATGAACCGGTTCTAAAACAGCCGAAACATGCACTGCCCCAGATGAATGTCTTCCTGTGTGTTTGGTGGACTGTTCATGTCATCGTGCATCAGGAACTGCTACCAGCTGGTAATAGCATCAACCAACTGTATACTGTCAGCGAGTAAGCCGTATTCAAGAAAAACTCCAAAGTCTGGAGGGAGCACTTGTGAATCACAAAGAGGCAATACTGTTACAGGACAACGCTGAGCCCACTTAGCTAGGATGACCCAGGATACTATTCTACGCCTTGGATGGGAAACACGATTGCATCCGCCGTACTATCCGGACATTATACGTTTCGACTATCACCTGTTCCATTCCTTCGACATCATCTTCGAGAGCGCCAACTCAAATCCCTAGTAGAGGTGCAAAATGTACTTCACACATTCTTCGCTTCACGGCCCACTAAGTTCTAACGCGATGGAATCCGTAGCCTTCCAGAACATTGGCAGAAGGTTCAATTGGCTGATGAACAATTTTTTTTATGTTTAGGTACGTTTAGGTGACATATCAATGATACAAGGTGGTGTGTGAAAAAGCGGCAGAACTTTCTAAGTTACCTTTATAGATTCCTCACATCAAAATAAGAAATAGAGTTCATTTGGACCTGTGGTCCTAAGTGAATAGGTTCGTAGTTATAGGCTGCCTGAAACGTGAAAAAAATGAAAAGTAAGGTCCATAGTTCCACCACTATAGGACCGATCGTAGTCGGGTCTAGACACCCCTGAGGAACAAGTACATGAACTAGCCAAATAACTATGTTTCAGAGCTTCCGGCACTTCGACAATAATTTTTACAGATGCTGTTTGGGAGTACTTACTTGATCACTCTCTACTTAGCTCTCTAAAAATTGGTGTGCAAGTATTGAAGCATTCTTGAACATCAACATTTGGGGATGTTTGGATACTTCACATACCTGTTCCTCAGTGATGTCTTGACCCGACTACGATAAGTCCCATAGTAGTGGAGTTATGAACTTTAAAAGTTAACTTGTTTCTCGTTTTCGTCACCCTTTAACTCCGAGACTATCCGCTTTCGAGAGTAGGTACATATGATTTTTTTCTTATTTTGATGTGATGAAACTGCTGGATAAATATTGTGCACATTTTTGTAGCATCTTGTATGCTTCCATTTCTATAAAGAACTTTATTTTCAAGCACGAACTTCTTAAAGCATATGTAAATTGACGAATAAGTACTAACTAACTAACTAACTAACTAACTCTATGGCCTCTGGAACCCGGAGGTTCAGTGCCGCGTTCACAAAAGCTCTCCACTGACTTCTATCCTTAGCTAATTGCATCCAGTTTTTCCTTTGTATTCCTATCTCTGCGAGATCCATCTTAATATTATCCTCCCATCTGCGCCTAGGTCTTCCTAATGGTCGTTTTCCTATGGGTCTACCAGTCAAGACTTTGAAAGCGTTTCTACTTTCTTCCATTCTAGCTACATGACCTGCCCACCTAAGCCTCCTAGACTTGACAACCCTAACAATGTTGGGTAAACCGTATAAACTATGTAGTTCCTCGTTATGAAGCTTCCGCCATTCCCCATTCTCGTTCCTCTTGGGTCCGAATATTCTTCTCAGGATCCTGTTCTCAAATACTTTCAGTCTATGTTCTTCCCTCAGAGTAAGCGACCATGTTTCGCAACCATACAGAACAACAGGCACGATTATCGTTTTATATATTTTAAGCTTCAAATTCCTCGACAGAATTCGCGACGACAAGAGATTTTGAACCGAGTAGTAACACGAATTCCCTGCTTTTAGTCGACATTTAATTTCTTCGTGAATATGATTTTCGTCTGTTAATATTGATCCTAAATATTTGAAAGTATCCACTTTATCAAAAGCATTATTTAATATTTTAACACCTCCACAATTTGCCGTATTACGGTCCCGACACACTTCCATGTACTTAGTTTTCTCTTCATTTACTTCTAAACCCATGTCCCTGCAAGCGTTTAATAAGATCTCTGCATTTATTTCTACTGTTCTCCTATCCTCCCCTATTAAATTTACATCATCAGCATATGCCATAACCTGGTGAATGCCGTTCAACTCTAGGCCCTGGTTGCTATCTTTGATTTTCCTTATGGCGTATTCCAGCACAAAGTTAAATAATAATGGCGACAACGCATCTCCTTGTTTCAGGCCATTTTCAACGTGGAAGCTCGTGGACAAAAATTTTCCTACCCGGACTTTACTTTGGGATTCACTTAAACATATCTTAATTAATCTAATTAGCTTTCTCGGTATTCCAAGTTCTGTAAGAACGTTGTATAATGTTTCTCTCCTAACCGAGTCGTAAGCCTTTCTAAAATCAATAAATAGTTGATGTACCGGGGTATTGTATTCCCACTTCTTTTCGAGTATTTGGCGAATGGTAAATATTTGGTCGATAGTTGATCGATTTCGTCTAAATCCGCACTGATAATCTCCAATAATTTCATCTGCGTATGGGGTCAATCTTGCTAACAGAATATTTGAAAGGATTTTATAGGATGTTGACAGAAGAGAAATGCCTCGATAATTATTACAGTCAGTTTTGTCGCCTTTCTTGTGAATTGGAACAATGATTGACTCTTTCCACTCTTGTGGCAATTCTTCCTTGTTCCAGATAAGGAGAATGAGTTTGTGTATCTTGTTCCACAATGTTTTGCCTCCAGCTAAAATTAACTCAGTCGGAATTTCATCTACACCCGGAGATTTGTGTTTCTTTAATTTCTTTATAGCGGCTTCCACTTCTATTCGATTGGGTTCTGGAATATACGGTTCTGCGGTGGGTATCTCCTTTTCTCCACGCACATTAGTTTTTGGCTGCGTGTTCAGCAAATCGTCAAAGAAATCTTTCCATCTATTTAAGATGCTATCCGTATCAGTGAGAACTGTTCCGTCAGATTTCTTTAATATATAAGCACGAGGTTGATAGCCTTTCTTAAATTCGCTGATCCCCTTATACATGTCCCGAATATTTTTATTTTTACTATTATCTTCAAGTTCCTTAATTTTAGCTTTCAAAAAATCCCGTTTCTTTGTTCTAAAAGTTTTGGAAGTTTCCCGCCTGATATCTGCGAAATTTTGTGTAGTTATTTCATTCGGATTTTGTAGCCACCGTAATTTTGTCTTTTTTCTCTTCTCTGCTAGTTTAATGCATTCTTTGTCGAACCATGGTTTGTTCCTACGTATTTCCGCGTGTCCCAATTTTTCTACTATATGAAATTTTTCGAGTATGTGATTTCTGTAACTGTTTCTTCTCAAAAATGAAAATGAAATATTTCAGTTGAACGTCCTTCGTTTATGAGCGTTAGGCTTGCGAACACTATGATTAAAGCAAGTGAATGATGGTGTAACAATTTAGGGAATGAGATGCAAAGGAAACGGGAGTAACCCTAGAATGCACACGGGCACAATGTTGCCCATCACAAACTTACTTGCCTGGGAATCAAACCGTGCTCAAGAAGTAAGCAATCTATCACTGAGTCACAGTGCCTCCTGTCTCTTCTCTAGATAAGTACACAAACTTACTTGCCTGGGAATCAAACCGTGCTCAAGAAGTAAGCAATCTATCACTGAGTCACAGTGCCTCCTGTCTCTTCTCTAGATAAGTACACAAATTTACTTGCCTGGGAATCAAACCGTGCTCAAGAAGTAAGCAATCTATCACTGAGTCACAGTGCTTCCTGTCTCTTCTCTAGATAAGTAGTGAACTTATTTCACGAAGCTTTCCAACATAGCAAATATTCTTTACTGGTAAATCTACGATCAGAATTCTCATACACGTTTAGGCAGTCCCGAGCTTCTAGTCGAAAGCCAAAGCCCTAAACTCGTAATCAAGTGCAAAGTGATAAGGTACAAATTCAAAAACGTGGTGAAAGTTTTGTAGAGAAAATGGAGAAAGTATTTGATATTGTACTTACTAAAGATTTTAATTTAATTATACCAAGTGGCTTGTTTCTAATCTAATGACAGTCGAAGCAATATTATCTCGTTAAGAGGTGTAGAATTCGGAAGCAGAATTCTTCGAACTTAGTAACTAGAAGTCCAACTTAAGATTAACATATTCAATGTTCAGTACAAATTCAACTGACATAAGTATTATTTTCGTAAAATATTGCATTATTTTCAATAAGAAGGATATCGGTTATGTTCAATTACTTTAACGATTTGTTCTCTATATTTAGCAAAGTAATGACTATGAAACACCATAAATGTATTCAGTTGTTAAAATATTAAACTAAAATTATCCTAATATGTTACTCTAAACTTTCTGCGAAAACAACTTAAAAGTTGATACGAAAGTGATTTCTTCTAACTAACTAAAGTTTCACTAGGTTTTAGAGTTAGCAATGACATTATGCGTAATGAGAATAAATTTTTCTTCAAAACGATTGTGCGAAAACATGTAACAGGGAATCTAAATGTTACTTATCTACCATATTCAGGGTTGGCAAGGTAATTTACTTGTTACGTATTTTTCGTAAATTACGTGTAATTTACTAGTAATATACGTCATATAGAAAATCAGTTTTCTTCGCAGACGTAGAAAATATATTTCCTTCATTAAAACTAAGATCGTTTTGAATAGTCGGTAACCTTTTTATATTGTAAGGTTAGTTTTCTTATTTCTTATCTTTCTGTTTCCTTATTTCTTATTAAAACATTATTATCTTCTAAATATTATATAAAGTAATGGTTTCATACCAAATCATAGTAATAAAAGATAATTTTGGATAGCCCCTCGTCGGCTCGCTAGTTTCCACCTATTAGCGGACACACCATCCGCAACATATAAGCACACACATTAAAAATATAAGTGTTGGTTCGGATATGTTGAAGTTATCAAGTAACCTTTTGATTATTACAATTTGTTGTTATACCATTGCAGCTTTTAATATAAAACTCGAATCCTTCAGTATATTTTGAAACCTATTAGAAAAGAAAGAGATTGACTGTTATGCTCATTTCACCTCCATATTACACACTAAGACACACAACTGATACGAAAAATACTGAACAGAATATTGAAATACTGAAATTTTAGAATAAATTCATTCGTTTTTCTTCCACGTCCCAACGGTACTATACTTAGCACTTAACTTAGCACTGGACATATTGAATTTCCAATGTAAAAAATTATTAGATTCTCATTTTAAAGACACACAACTGAAAAAATATATAAGCACCTAAGAGAACATTATACTACATTATTCGGAATGAGCTCATATATTTTGTTCTTTTCTTCCAAGTCCAACAAAAACATAACATATATCACTTCATTTAGCATTTGACTATCATTTGAATTTTCAAAGTAGAAATTTTTCACGCTCATAACAAACAGAAAACTAAAAAAAATACTGAACACAATATTGAAGTACTTGTTTCTTCGTTGTTTCCGGAAAGAAACAATTTGTCTTTATTCCTAGTTCGAATAGTGAATATATTATTTCACTTGGTTCCAATAACACTGAGTATATCAATTCATTTGAAACTTAGCCATGATTTTAATTCTAAAAAAATGTTACATGCCATTTCCATTATAGTTTAGTACAATTCGAACACAATACTCTTAATCACACTAATATTCGTCACTTGAGTCGTCTTCTAATTTGAGGGTGTAGTATATTTGAAGTAGTTTCTTCGGACGTTCGAAGCTAAGCCGTCCCTTGTGACGTCATGGACAAAGAACCAATTTGAGAAGATTCTGTCAATTTTGCTGAAGATGCTGACATGTTCAGTATCTTCATAGCAAATTCCGACATCTCCTTATGTCGAGGAGTAGCAAAATACCAGAATGTGAGTGGTGTTGTTCCCTTCTTCATAAGTTCTCCAAATTTTCCACATTTTTCCCGATATTGCCGGTACTTTGTTATTCCTGAGGGCCCGATGTTTTCCAACAGAAACTCCTCTACTTGTTCGTGATGCTTTTCGTTCAATTTCAGACCTTGGTACAGTGGATGGAGAATATTAGCTGCTAGACTGTATATGTTTAAGGATTGATTTCTTCTTTTTTCTACATGCGTGAAGAGATTCACATGGGCATCAGGGAGGCGAAAATTCATCCACAATTCAACAGCGTCTGCAACACTTGCATCTTGTTTTTGGAATGCATTTATTAGTTCACTCACTGGATTAAGTACTGCGATTGTATCGTAAATTTCTTGAAGAAAGGCTGTCATAGAGAAGGGATTTAACTGTAGAAGGTA
Source organism: Thermobia domestica (assembly GCF_964235325.1). Classification (NCBI taxonomy): domain Eukaryota; kingdom Metazoa; phylum Arthropoda; class Insecta; order Zygentoma; family Lepismatidae; genus Thermobia; species Thermobia domestica. The sequence goes on from NW_027655932.1 coordinate 21,621, forward strand.
TTTTATCAACTTCATCATTGGCAGAAACTTTCCTCATTGCAGTTAAATTATTAGAGAGGGACAGGCATCTCTCTGAGAGCACCGGCGAGTATCTACAGCGAGGCATACTTTACAGCCATCATTTTCTACAAGTTCATGTTCCCGGTCAGGGTGCTTGAAAGTCTTCAACACTATATTAACTCTAGATATAATGTTTTTCGAAAGCAGATCTTTGCCTAGAAGGTTTCCAGTATATACATTACAGGGAGAATACCAAAGGCCGTGAAGTTTACTCATTTTACCCATGTTGCTTGCATTGTCTGAAACGGTGCAATAAACATTCACATTGTATCGTTCTTTTGCTAGTTTTCGTGATTCACTGACAACGTCACAAAGGGTTTCAATTGTTTCTGATAAACATATCGAAAGCTTCGAGCTTTCAACTTTGCCACTACTTTCACATGCATTGTGAATAAGTGTTACGACATTTTTTGTGCTAGTAGATTCGTTTTTCCAACCATCTATAAGCAAAAGGCAGTCTGTTTCTTTGATAGTTGGTCTAGTAACTCCATTGTACACTTCAGCGAGTAAATTATCAGAAAGTGTTTTTCTGGTTGGTGGTTTATAGGCAGGCCACTTTGTTTTACCAAAGGTTTTGAAGTGCACTACTCAAATACACTTAATGGGATGTTGCAGCCAGAAAAAGCAGTGGCAAGCGCAAGATCAATATCATGCTTCGTGGTGGGATTCATTCGATCACAAAAATCTGTTATGTGTCGTTTAGCCGTGGAAGATTTACACCTGACAATGGTGGGACATTCTTGATAAGAAGAGGAGGGTTGAATGACTTGATGATGTCGATGACTCCTTGGCATCGGAAGCGATTGAGCTGTAACTGGGAGTGGGAGGGCTTGAAACTGGAGCTAAAGAATCATCTAGGTCTATTGTCGTTTCTGAGTCCGAATGACATGCGGGAAAAATGGAAGTCACCCTCTGAAGTGAATGCTGCTGCGGCAGTGGTTTTGAAGGATCTTTACTCAAGCTGGACGTTCTGGCCGTTCTGGACTTTGAGATGTTCCCTTGCAGTATTTTTCACAGTTACTGCACATTCAAAACACTTAGCACAATTCTTGTGTTCAATCTTAATGGAACTAAATCCGAGTTCTTTGTACACGTTATGAAGAGGTTAACCACCTCGATTTATCGTTATCTTAAAACTATCCCGCGCATTCGCCTACAGACACACGAAATTCTCAAATCACAGTTCAATACTCAGCCAGAAGTGGAACTCAGATTTCTTCAGTCGCACCGCAGCAACTAATTCTACGCGTATGTTAAGAGTGACGCACAAAACCTTTTTACGCGTAATTACCCAACCCTGGTCATATTAAATTAATGTTACGTGCGCTTTTAATAATTTTATAGATTACATTATTCATTTTTGCAGTTTTAAGAAAGTTAGAATAATATAAATCATGTTGTTAAATGTATAATCCAAGAAATGTACACTTCTCTATAATCATTATAGTTTAGAATTAAATTGAGAAAAAATCATAAAATGCTTCGTGTGGAGTATTGTTCTGTATGGGTCAGAGTCATGAACATTACGCACATTTGGTGACAAACAGATCTACTTTTCCGAAAAGTGGCTGTGGAGAAGAATGGGAGGACTAACTGGGTCGAGAGAAAAATAAAAGATAGGGTCTTAGAAATGGAGGAAGAGAAGAGAAAAATTTGAACATTGTTAAGAAGAGGAAGAGAAACTGTATGGAACATTGGCTAAGAAGAAACTGTATCATAAGAGAGGAAGGGAATCAAGAAGAATACAATTAATGGATTATATCAAAACAGAAAAATCGTAAGTAAAAACGAAGAAGTTAGCGTTCTTCTAGTCATAATGTTCTTTGTGTCATCTTTGATTCAAAACTCACATTCTCTGTCCACATCTCCTGAATACTTAAGAATTCAATGCGCATGTTGGGGCTTCTTTCTCGATTCACTAAACCACACACTGTTTCGTCATTAGCAACATTTTATAAAATTTTAATAGCGCACAAGATCAAATACTGCTCTCCCATATGGGCCATGGCAACACCTACACATTTCCCAGACTTGATTCTATTCTCAATTTCTTTATTACTATAGTCCGTTTTCGTGTTCCTGCACTTTGAATATTATCGAAAAAGGAACACTTGCGACATCTCAATATTCATACTCCGGAAGTACGCAGAATTATCTCTGACCTGAAATATCTTCATAAAATATTTAACGGAAATTTAAGATCCGAAATATTACTTCAGGAACCATCCTTACATGTCTCTCCCTGCATAGCCCAGAATACCCAATTATTTCATCTTGCCTGTCCTAGGTTGGCAATTATAGAGAGGTCTCTTTCTTTACAGAATACCGAACTGTTATAATCAAGTAACAACTGATTTGGACTTTTTTCGAGCTACCCGGTGTTTGAATGAGCAATTAAAAGAGTTTTGAAGGAATCATATTACTTTTACACTCTTTTTCGACACTGTTCTATGTAGTTGTTGTTATTGTTGTAATGTTTTTTCTTTCTTTTGTAAACATTTCTCTGTGTAAAATGGCAAAGTTATGCTGTATCTGGTTACCTCAATAAATATATAAATAAATAAATAAAACCGTGGAGCATGAAAGTTTCACATTTGCAGCACGTGTCCTGCCAATACTAATAGAATATCTATGATGATGATGATTCCTACAATGCCGAATGTTTAAACAGAGGACGGGGCTCTACTATACCAAATAGTTAATATATAGCCAATACTTATTTAATATTGTACAGTTACTCATAACTAAATAATAAATATCTTTCCCGTATCTGACCGACACCTGGTTCTGGTTCTCATTGAAACTGGATTTGTTTGAGTTGTATGCTAAATTATATGATAGTGTCTTACATGGCTCCCCTCTAGAGAATTTGCACTAAAACAGGAACAAAAATATAATTATACGTTTAATCTAAAAGGCCCTGATTTGATTTTTGTTGTAAAGTCATACAACTGCGAACTCACATCAAATTTTAGGGGCCCTGTTGTCGATAAGGAAAAGAATATAAAACCAATAGTAAATAAATGAAAAAATATCATATACAGACTGGGCCATTTATCTTGGTACACCTTTGTAACTTGAAACTTCATATCGTGCACTGAATCACTGAAACATCATATCGTGGAAATCATATCAGGTCGATCTTATTTTATGCACTCATCAAAACTACTAACTTAACAGTGTTGCCAATCTATCATAGAGAGGAGGATCTAGCTTGAGGCCGGAGAAGTTGATGCTACACAGATTTTATGATAACATTATTTGAAGTTATTACTTATATATTTCCGAAAGTTAATAGTAAACTCATGATATACCGATAATAGTCCGGATTCTTGTTGCTCCCCACTTATTTTTATCTTCTAAATCCGCCTCTGTTAAGTTCCTACTTTCTGTTTTAGGTGTGCTATAGTCATATCCAATAGTTCAGAATAATGAATTCAAAATTAAAATCAATGACTGGAGGTTTATGTCTTAAATATTAGTAAAGCTGGTTGCTACTTAGAAGCCTGTTCTTCGTTTTAAAGCTTGAATATAAGTTTTTCCTTTGATTTCTCCGTTCATCCGTCAACAATTCAATACCGGTCGGAAAGAAAAAATAAATATTGACAGAGTTCAGGTTCGGATTTGTTAGCTTCATGGCCTATCAGGTCTTCTAGGCTTGCAAGTACTTTGTCAGTGTTGCAATTGTTGACAGCAATGGTACCAAGATTAAATCTTATCCACAGCAGGGGCAATATTGAGGGGAAACTCGGGGTGGTGCCGTTCTCTTGCTTGCAAAGTAATATGTATAGCGTTTCCCCACTTCCTAAAAAATACAGTGGGCAAAATAGGCACGGGGAAATGTGTAATGTTATGAGTCCCCCTACCTTTTCAGATAAACTTTAATCCCTAATCACAGAGTAAGTCCAACCCAGACCGTAATGTTGCCTGATGGACGTTTATTAAATATGCAGTTGCAACTGTTCCTTTAACAATGTATACAGAAACGTTCATCTATATAATGAAATAACCAAATGTAACATAATCTCTCGGGAGTGTGGAAGTTTCGATTACGGTTGACGTTTTCCAGTGTACTATTGATAGAATTCTTCACTGCCTCTGACTAACAGCAATAAGTTTCTTCAGATGTAAGAAATGTAAGCCAAAAACAAAACAATCTCTGGTTGACAGTAGAAAGGATCACACCCAAAAAAGTTTCAAATTCCTGCGTTAGATGTCAAACGTTGGAGGACATTTGCTGTCATCTAACGACGAAATGTGCAACTTGTACTGCAATTGCAAAAAAAGAAGAAAATCGTTCAAGACATCCTGCGGGCAGACTTAAGTCATCGTTACAAGTTAAGATGTTAACGGGCTGTTAACGAATTCAGCGGATAATTGTTCTAACTATCCGAAGAAAGAAATTTTTAAGAAATCCCTTTTATTGAACAGTTACTTTGAGCACCAATTGTACGTCGCCGTTTTCCATTAGTATTTTGACGGATTAATTCCATTAATGAAGTCGGCCGAGAGCGTTAATCTATCAATCTATACTTTCACTCAAAAGCTATCGTGGGCACTAATGGACAATCATAAGTCATAGTTATCCCTTAATACTTTGTGTGCCGTGAACGGATAAACACCCACACCACCATAAAGATATAGCACCAGAAAAAGACGTTTTTTTTTGCCATTTTAAACGTGTTTTACTGTCAATTGCAACAGTACACAATAGTACCGGGTAGGGACAGTACATGTAACACCTTAGAGTCCCCCAAAGTACCCAAACTGAAAGAGCCATTGCGTTGAACAAGCTTTCGAAAAGACGCGTAAGATCCAAAGATTCGCTCATTGTGAAAACACGAGTATTCGGCGTCTTCCACATGCGTTGGCAGTGTATGATGGTGTAATCGATTCGAGCATCGTATCGCTGTTTTGGCGTCTATTTTTTATAATCGATTCGCCGTCTCTGTTCGGGCGGCATTTTCTATATAACGGTTTTCCGGGATCTGTTTTCCGTTGTGCTGCCAAAAGTGTTTTTTTGAGATCTAGACTTACCAAGGGTAAGGCGTGTAACGCACATTAGAAAATAAAAAAATCTAAACAAAAATGCAGTTGCACAGAATAGAATATTAGCTTCAGGTCCTTTAATTCAGGATAATTGTTCAGAATAGGAATCTAGCTCAGCAAAATCGGGGAGAATTATTTTTAGTATTATTATTTTAAAAATGACGTGAATTTATATCACATCGAAAAAGTAAATAATTACTCATCTAAAGTTCAAAATGTCAAGTACAAATGCGCTAACTAAGGTTTATATAGTGATTAATTATATAAGAAAATAAGGTAATTCTTACTGTATGATTTATATATGGTCAAATAGAGTTGAATACAAAAATCTAAGCAAGTGACTTGACAACTGATAGTAATTGAATTACAACAATCTTCAAAATAGATACAAAAATATTAACCTTAAATATATAAATATATTTAAAGAACTTACCAATTTACTGTATAAATTGAATAATAGGAGATCTTCCAAAATTCAATAACGAAATACACCACCTTAAATGACCGATTATCACATGTTGATCACAATCAAAATGGTCACTAGTAAATGAAACTTACTTCGAAATCCTTTTTCTTACTCAAACACACTTCACGATAAAAAATATATATATTAACTTCATATTAGGATTTGCTCTATATAACAATTCTGGTAATCACTTCACGATTAATTATACTTAGAATTCTCAAACATTGTAAAGACATTTTCTCCGCCGATTTTTACTTCACTTATTAGGTGATGTTGCACCTTAGCAATTCCGAACTATTATATTTAGCCCAACCCGGAGCTATTCAAACGTAGAACGAGTAGTTCCAAAAATGACCGTTGGCGCTGACAACCAAGCATACGGAGAACGATACTAAGCTTCCTCTCGACAGTAGCTGAAAGCACTACAGGGTAGGAAACTAAACAAAATTATCCGGACTCTCGAGAGACTTTTTTTACTACGGAACAGAGATTTAGATCTCTAACCGTTACACACATCCCTTCGTCCATTTAAAAAAAAATGCAATTTTTTTATAATAATAATCTAGTTTCTTAAGTCTAATGTCACTAATGTATAACAACCTGTAAGCTAAATGCTATTATGAAGTTATATTGTTGTCGAATAATTGTTAATTACTATTAACTACTATAAACTAACCCAAAATAAGAAAACCAAAGGAAATTAAATAAAATTAAATGCAAAACTTAAACAGAATAGAACTAAAGAAAATTCCCAAATAATAACTATGTAAAATAAAAATAATCTACTGTATGACAACAATATATATTCATAAATTATATGTACATAACCAAAACTGCATATCTAAAATTATACGAAATCTGCTCTATATATACATACATATATTGATCTCCTATTTTACAATAAATAAGAAGCTGAATAATATGGAATATAAATATATAGAATTTTATCATCATATATAACCTCTAATATAAGCATATCTATTTGTCTTATTAACAGTTGACAAATTTAATTCTTTTATTTATTTCAAATCTATATATGTGTGAGTATTAATAGTTATCTCGATGGTAGATTTCTTCAGATATTTCCAATTTCCCAATGACTAGATGATAAATTATGATCGTGATGAGCTCATTCATTCCATAACATCCACATAATAAGGCCAAATACATAATTATGGAATAGTCGAATCAGCGACTTTACATCTTCCAATTTACATTAAGGTCTTTGTTATTCCTGAAAATAAAAGTACTTTAGTATATGTGCACACATTAATTTAAATTTTTACAACTTAGGAACATACAAATGATAACAATCATACTACAATTCCTAATGACTGAGTTCCGGAACAATACAAATAAATAACATTTATACAAAAATGATATCAATGATTTTACTATATACATATGCAAAAATGAACTATGAAATTATGATGTATTCATATAGAAATATCTACCAATACCACCACTTTTACACTAAGTTATCCCACTATAACAATTTACAGAATTGTAAACACATATCTTTATGATCGTGGTACCCTAAATTTCTTTGTTAAAGAGACGTGACATTTCCTAATATCACGCTCGTCCGAATCATTTTGTACCTGGACTGTATTTTTCGTTAACAGCTTAATAACAGTGTATGGCCCTAGCCATCGATGACATAAGCTTTTCGTAACCTTATCTGCAAGGGAAGATTGGATTTGGGACTTAATTAATAATTTATCTCCCACTCGATATGATGACATTACTCTGTTTTTGTCGTATAGCTTCTTTCTACGCAGCCATGCTCGTTCCATATTCCGCAAGGCATTCAACCAGATATCTGGATCCCTGTGTCGAACATCAAGAGAATCAACATTCCATTTCACATCTAGTGGATCAAACACTGGATATGAATATACTAATTCCATCGGACTGTGTTTATGTTCTGAGTGGACAGATGTATTCAGAGAAAATTCAATTTCATGAATGCCTTTGTCCCAATGATGTTGCTTCGTTGCAAAGTATGCTTTCAAAGAGTCCTTGATCACTCGTATGTAACGTTCACTTGCGTTACTTCCACTGTGGTACGGTGCGATTCTAATATCCCTGATACCGTTTGCATACAAGAAATCCTGGAATCTTGCTGATACGAACACAGAGTGATTGTCATGGCATAAGGCGTGAATAAATCCATGACGGCACATCAACTTGTATAGCTTGTTAATTATAACCTGGCTAGATAAAGTTCTAAAAGGTTCTAAGAAAATTCTTTTCGTAAAAGAATCTACAACAATTAAACAAAATCGGCCCGAACTGGACTGTACGAGTGGTCCAATGACGTCACAAGACCATCTCCCGTTTGGAAACGTCTCATAGGTTGATACCAACTGTCCCATAGGTTTAGTATTCTTACTTTTGGACTTCTGGCACTCAATACAAGAAGTCACATAATCTCGAATTCCTGCTATCATTTCTGGCCACGTATATCTTGCACAGATCTTAGAAGCACATTTGGAAAAACCCAAGTGCGCCCCTGGAAGAATATAAGAGTGGTAGAATTCAATGATGTTTCTTGATAAACTCCTGGGCAAACAAATCTTGTAAGGGTTCTTCAAAGCTTTAGTACGCTTGCATAGGATATCCTTTACAAGTTTATATCCGTGAACCTCCTCTCTGTTTTTCAACCTAGCAATTATAGGGCTCAATTCGGGATCCTTTTCTTGATGATCCTTAATAGAAAGTTGTGCATAAGGCATATTCCATATATTAACCATAAATAAGTTAATGACCTCTTCATCTAATGAGGGGTCTTCATTAAAATCTTCGAAATCTTCTATATTGTGTAAACGTGATAAGAAATCTGCAGGTACATTTAAGGACGAAGGTACACTCTTAACTGTAAAGTTAAATTCAAAAAGCCTATATAATAAACTACCATATCTCTTAACTCTTTTCAAGTTTCTAAGAGCATAAGCTAGACCCAAATTATCGATTCTCAACTCAAAGGGTTGATGTAAAAATGTACGAAAACGTTCCATGGTTTCTAAAGCTGCAATGAGTTCAAGAACAAAGATTGGCTTGTTTACATCATACTTTTTAAGCTTCCTAGAATAAAAACTTACAGGAACTAGTCTATTTTCAGCATCTAATTGTGAGATAGCGCCTCCAATTGAATGACTTGAGGCATCACTTGAGATAACGAAAGGCTTATTTAGATCCGGTAATTTCAATATTACATGACTTTCAAAACATTCTTTCAATCTCTTAAGAGCTACATCTTGTTCTTCTTTCCACTCAAAGGGAACCTTAGGAGAACGTAGACGACTAATTGGCTCTAAAATTTCTTGAAAATCTGGTATATACCTACTATAATATTGAGCAAAACTACACAATGCAATTACAGCGCGCCTATTTTTAGGTCTTGGTAGTTTCCTTATTACTTCTAATCGAGCTGGATCTAAATACATTTTACCATTTTCTATTATTTGACCTAAATAAGAAATTCGTCGTTGAAAGAAACAGCACTTATCTACTGACAACGTTAATCCACTCTGAGCAAGTTTACTCAGGACTAAATCTAATGTTTTCATATGTGAAGGAATATCGGAACTGGCAATTACTACATCATCTGCATACCAACTTACTCCTAGATCTTTTAGAGGATACAAAATATCTGTTATCAATTTACTAAGTAGAAAAGATCCAGAGACAATGCCAAATGGAACATACTTAAACTCAAATAATCCTCTATGCGTGAGGAATGCAGTATATTTATATGAGTCTGGAGCTAATCTTATAGTATGATAAGCTTTCTTTATATCTATTCTAGATAGCACAACACCTTCTGATAATTCTGCTAAGACATCTTCAATACGTGGTGTATATTGAGTATTGACTATTAGTTCTTTATTCAGATCAGTATAGTTGACAACTAGCCTCTTAGAACCATCCCTATTTCCCACTAAAAAGCATGGGAAAGCATACTCACTTGAACTAGGTTGAATAATATTTTGTTCCAATAGTGAATCTAATATTTTGTCTAACTCTCTTTGTGCAACCCTGGACATCGGATATGCCTTATGTCTAATTGGTTTATAATCTTTAAGTTGAATATTATATTGAAAATTAGGAACTTCTCCTACTCTATTACAAAATACACTAGGATACTTTATACTTAACTTTTTTATATATATTCATCCAAACTAGGATCTTGTTCTAGGAGAATTGGATCCACTGTCATAGCTGGTGGTCGATCATCGTCCTTCAGGATCTGGAACATTCGGGATGAACACTCAGAATCATTTGTACTGGCAGAAGTACCTAAGTTCAGCTTGGCTGGACTACCGGGAACACTGCTTGGCTTAGCCTCCATCCATATTTCCTGACTTCCAAATAGCTGACTGGAACCTTGGACTGGACTGGCACCATCATGGAAAGCCGCTCCTCCATTTCCACCACTAGTTCTGCTATCATTAGTAGGATCGAGACATCTATAATCATTGGACCTAAATTGGAATCTCGGATGATGAAGATTTAAAGTAAATGGATCATTATTATTGTCAATACACGATACTGAGTTCGAAAAAGATGCATGTTTGATAAGAGGTTGAAGTTCCAAATCACCATCATTATCTAATAAAGAATTCTTCAAATATTTAGAGTTGGCAACACTACACTTCCGAGTAGCAGAAAGTTGATTAAAATCCATCAGATTTTCATTACACAAAGAAGTTTTATGTTCTTCTCTTGAATCATTATCACTGGTGTTTTCTTGCATGAAGATGGCAACACTGTTACTCTTTGAACATGATGGGAGAACATCATGTTCGGATGTTAACTCATGTTCATTCACATCTCTGGATTGTTTAAGTTCCAAATGTAAACGTGGATTTACATTGTCACTAAGAAAAGGATTAAGTCTGGCAACACTGTGTACCGAACCTAAAGTATGGTCTAAGTCTCCAACCTTCGAAGAAGTTCGATGAGTAAAAGAAGTCCGAAAATTATTTGTACCATTCTCAACTAATGTTGTATTCACTATAGAACTGGCAACACTGCTGTCACTCTGAACTGTAACTCCAGATGTAGCATCTCTTCTCTCCCATAAACCTGTGCATCCCATTGATTGATGATCACTATGTCCACTTGGAGAAGGTAACACCCAACTACTAGAAGATGTTCTCGGTTCATCTAATGAAGGATGCTGTCCTCTCATCTGTTGATGGTTGGATGCTGGATGGGCCACTGAGGATGTTAGATCACTATTGATGTGGAGATGTGATGGACCACTGATCCCATCATGAGTACGCAAGATCTTCTTCTTTATATGAGACACTCGTGATTCTCTATCTGATGTGGCAACCCTGTGCTCCATAGACCTATCAACGCGACCATAATAAAGATTAGAGGGATGAGGAATATCTTTATTAAAGGGATTTGAGGATTGAAGATCTCTGGATGCAAGATGTATCTGCTGTCCATTCGGCTCCATCTCCCTCGTAGGGGTGCACTCAGAGGAACCTACCTTAACGGTGCCCCTTACATCATCTTCCTTCCCTAAACACACATATTTATCTTGAATATTCATTAACTCAGAAGTCAAAAATATATTTGAAATGTTAACACTGTCACTGAATGTTACTTGTTCCGCACTTTGAGAAACACTATTAATGTCATGTAAATTGTCCGAAGACGAGTTTTCCTTACACTCATACCGTAAAGGTATATTCACTTTTTCTATTCCAAGATATAACTGATTGTTTTCGATATCTACTCGCGCCTTTAACATTTTCAATTCATTTATGCCTATCAAAAATATAGGTTTAAGTTCAGGTACTAAATAAAATTTGAGTCTATATACTTTCTGATATAATCTCACTGGTAACCATACCACACTGTCTAACTTGATTTTCGTATTTCCTACACCAACACCAATAAATTTTTCTGTGAAAATCTTAACCGGTCTTTTCAAAGATCTATTCCATTTTAAAAAGCTCTCTTTATTTACTAGCGAAGCGGAAGCACAACTATCGATGGTGCCACAATTCTGCGCACCTAAAATGTAACCTGTTATAAAAGCCGCCACTAGTTTTCTTGAGTGCGATGCCAGGACACAATTTGCATTATGTTTTTGGCTTATATTGTTCTCTGTACTAACTTCTGGCTCTATTCTCAAGGATTGAGATCGAACTGAGGTCCTGTCAGTTTTGAAGCTAGAACCTTGCCCACTCGCAGATTTCTGTCTATCACTACTATTAGTCGTAGCTCTATTAACACTAACGAATCTACGTCGTAGATCACACTGAGCTACCAGATGCGGACCTAAACATTCAAAACACCTCGGTGTTGTTTTCTTCCCTCGAATTGTAAAGTTCGACCTTTCACGCCTGGCACCTACCAACGAATTATACATGTCAACATTACGCTGGTGAACGCTATATTTCTTTAATTCCTGCACAAATACTAGTAAAGATGAGGGTATATTATATCGAAAAACCTCATGTCTGACTACTGGGTTCAAACCCCGCAACAATATGTCTCTCAATTTATCGTCCTGCATACCACCATAACAAATCGTAAAACTGTCTATCACTTTGTTTACGTATTCCAACACACTTTCTGTAGTCTGTTGTAAACAGTAAATATATTTATCATAAATATGTCTCTGGCCTATGGGTGTGACCACATTTGTAAAAATAACATTTGCTATGTATATCCAATCATGTGATAACCCTATTTCTCTTAACAATTCATTATGAAAACCACCACGAGTTTTCCCAATAGATGCCATGAGTATTGCCTCTATCGGATATATGCCTTGCTTGACAATCCGATATACCGATAACAAAAATTCAAAAATTAATAGATCGTTACTCCCGTCACATATTGGTATGGATCTACATATATCTGTGAAGTTGTTACTAGTTATATCTACTGTTAACTTGTCAATATTGGTAGAAAAAGGTACTCCAATATTTATAAGTCTACTATTTTCCAATCCTGTTGGCTGATTAGCGTTATGAGAAATAAAAGGATTTGTGTTTTTATTTCCTTCTTTTTCTACAAACTTATGAAAACCTGGTTCAATCGGAACAGAAACTGGTTCTTGTCTCATCAATGAATTTTGTTCCATGACGAAAGGATTATGTGAACTTACACAAGATACGGCCGATCGAGTCGTATCGTCCTTGTTTACATTTTGCATCACGTTAGTTCCTGCTTGCCTGTCACCACGCGATGAAGAATAGCTACCAGACGTAACTAACCAAGAATCGCTATAGGTATGCAAGAAAGGATCGGGAGTTGACAATTCACTCGAACTGTTACTTTCTGTTCGTGGTCTATGACTCCTAATAAAGAGGCCATGGTCACCATTGGAAAACCCGTTTAACCACAAGCCTTCAGGACGACTAATACTGGAAGAACTCCTGTACATTTTATTGAGGTTTTTTTTTTTTTTTTTTTTTTTAATATACTCCTGCTATCAGAAGGATTACAATTAATAAGGCACAGCTTTTGGATTCGATGCGTACTTAACAACAACAAAACTAAGATGTAGAATGCAACGTTTTGTACTTTTCACTTGCTTAGACACTAAATTATTAACTTGAAGTTTACGTGATTTAAAATATGTCTCTTGTATGTAAATATACAAATAGAAACACCTCCTAACTGACCTTCTGACTGCTCTATCTTAACAAGGACACTGATTGCTAATATCATTTATCCTTACGATCATTCTCTTAAATACATTTAAGAAAACTACTCTTATAGCACTTATACAAGGTCTATCCAAAACTTTGGTGCTTGTAAGGAAAGATAAGAGTTCGGAATTTAACTGTGTAACGCACATTAGAAAATAAAAAAATCTAAACAAAAATGCAGTTGCACAGAATAGAATATTAGCTTCAGGTCCTTTAATTCAGGATAATTGTTCAGAATAGGAATCTAGCTCAGCAAAATCGGGGAGAATTATTTTTAGTATTATTATTTTAAAAATGACGTGAATTTATATCACATCGAAAAAGTAAATAATTACTCATCTAAAGTTCAAAATGTCAAGTACAAATGCGCTAACTAAGGTTTATATAGTGATTAATTATATAAGAAAATAAGGTAATTCTTACTGTATGATTTATATATGGTCAAATAGAGTTGAATACAAAAATCTAAGCAAGTGACTTGACAACTGATAGTAATTGAATTACAACAATCTTCAAAATAGATACAAAAATATTAACCTTAAATATATAAATATATTTAAAGAACTTACCAATTTACTGTATAAATTGAATAATAGGAGATCTTCCAAAATTCAATAACGAAATACACCACCTTAAATGACCGATTATCACATGTTGATCACAATCAAAATGGTCACTAGTAAATGAAACTTACTTCGAAATCCTTTTTCTTACTCAAACACACTTCACGATAAAAAAATATATATATTAACTTCATATTAGGATTTGCTCTATATAACAATTCTGGTAATCACTTCACGATTAATTATACTTAGAATTCTCAAACATTGTAAAGACATTTTCTCCGCCGATTTTTACTTCACTTATTAGGTGATGTTGCACCTTAGCAATTCCGAACTATTATATTTAGCCCAACCCGGAGCTATTCAAACGTAGAACGAGTAGTTCCAAAAATGACCGTTGGCGCTGACAACCAAGCATACGGAGAACGATACTAAGCTTCCTCTCGACAGTAGCTGAAAGCACTACAGGGTAGGAAACTAAACAAAATTATCCGGACTCTCGAGAGACTTTTTTTTTTTACTACGGAATAGAGATTTAGATCTCTAACCGTTACAGGCGTTGAAGGACATTTCCTAAAGGGGATTACAAAATTATCTTTAAATTTCCTGCTGGTCTCAATAATGAGATGGGTGTTAGGCACCGAGAGGTTCGGATGTTTTGACTCGAAAACCTCATGAACGATCAGACGGTCACTTAGACCACAACGCACACAAACATCACTCATACACACTACAAAACACACTGAATTAAATGACACTATGCTTATTTATTAAAATACTATTTAAATAAAAAAATAACGAGTTAGAAAAATAATCACAACACTCAGCAGTGGATATGTATAATTATTTCCTTTAATAAAATCATACTTTACTTCCTCACTATACTTTAGCCCTTTGTCACTTTAGATATTAGGGTTGAAGATTAAGATAATGATTCCACTAGATATACTTTTCTCACACCACTAATGCACTTGGGGGATTAGCACTGGGGAAAAGTCACCGGGATAATACCACGAAGTAATATAGTTGCTGCTCCAAACAATCCTCAAATGTTGACGTTAATCCTCAGTAAAAATAGGAAGACGATTACCAAGATGGAGTCGGAGGGCGAGTTATAACTTATACGCACACGGTGTGTGAACATCGGACTTACTGATTGAGGCTAGCCATGAGCATGTCCTTAACTGGCTAATAACGTATACCCCTTAGCACAGCATTATACTTGATGCTCGTCGCGACGTGCGCGGTTGCTGCCTCGAAACATGGAGTAACACTCCTCGAACTTAAAGGTTTGGGATACGAGCTGTATTAATCAAAGAATCAATGTTGGCAGTTCATTCTCAAAAGCGCTCAGGTTAAATCACCTCTATCTATATGTAAATAGAATATAAAAAGAGTTGAGGTTAATTTTAGTCCACTGGCCACGACGCACAAGAAATTGCTATAACTTGACTGTGGTAACACTTAGATAACGAGCTACTAAAGCGATGTGGCTGACGTGTCCTTGGTCGCTCCTGCACCTGGTGTGCTACAAATTGCAGTATTTCCACAAATGATTGGAGAATACACTTAATTCAGTTTCAAATGACCATAGAACATAGTTTTTGTATATTAATGTCAGGAAGAAACACTGAGAAGCTTCGTCGCTCAATGGAATGTGCTCACTACAAAGCAAGGTTTTAAATAGATATATGAATAGACGATAAAGACTTCTTTGTTCTGTTGCGTGGGAAGAAAACAGTTCCCAGCAAAGAAAGAGCTTATTTGCGTCGCAGAATATAGTATAAATCGAAAAAAATAATTACTGTCTTTACGAAATATACAGAGCGTCCAGAAAAGATACTTCTATAACCTGGTGAAGGTTATAATGGTTTCTTTGTGGACTACTTCGAGAGTCACTAAAGTGTCGCAGCTGCGTGTTCCTGCCCTGTACTATTGTGTACTGTTGCAATTGACAGTAAAACACGTTTGAAACGGAAAATATTTTCTTCTTTCTCGTGCTATATCTTTATGGTAGTGTGTGTTCATCCACCTCCCTACAGTTAATGTTTACATATGAACTAACCTTCCATTTGCATATTTCAGATTTTTTTATTCGTTACCGTTTTCGAGAGAAAAATAGTTGCAATGGCCCTCGTATATATATGTAGTCCACTGTATATATATATATATATATATATATATATATATATATATATATAGTCCAATATTTTATGTATATATAAAATCATACATACTTATAACATATTTAGGTAAGACCTTTAAACAAGACAAAATGTTAAGATCACAAATTGTGAGCTTAAATATAATGAGATAACCATTAGGAATAAGTATCTAGTATGCAAACATTATCAAACAATTAATATTCGTTAATCGTTGTACATTCATCACAATAATGATATATTTAGAAGTCACTTTAAGACTAAACCTTATTCTCGCAAATAAAATGTAATATATACTCTAGTAAAGTCCCTTTTTAGAGACAAAACAAGCTTAATACTTTACGATTTTTTCCTTTCTGTTAGAAATACATTTGAGTAATTTTAACAAGAGCGCCGATCCTGGAGGGGTCGGGGGCACGGGCCTCCCAAATGCTCATATGGGCCCTCCTATTGTATTTATGAATATACAATATTTGGCATAATTTTAATACAACTTGTCTTAAGATACTCATATATATACCTTCTGCATCTGAATGGGCCTCCCGAAATTTACAGAGAAATCGACGCTCTAGCATTTAAGGTGTACGTATGTGCCATCTATGCAGCGTTGCCAGATTTACATATTTTTCAAACAATACGGAAAGTCTCATTATGATCAATAGATTAACCAATTAAAGTGATATTTAGCATAATTATCAACCTAAAGCTCTCCGTGTATCATATATTAAATTTATGAAATGTATATCCTAAGCGGAAGCGGGAGTCATAATTCATGCGAGAAATTGAGTACTAACATGTAAAAATTATTGACATCCACCTATATGAGCTTTCGAAATATTGAGATGAACAGTGACACTCACGATGAGGTATAAGTGCAAATTCATCTCCTATGGTCATGGGGAGGAGCAGAAATGAGCATGAGAAAGAATAACATATATTAGTGTCCAATTCATAGTTTTTCAGAGCCGCTGAAATAAGTACTGACACAACTGTTGTCTTTTAAGTGCCAATTCAGTTCTTATTGGCATTGGGAGCGAGAGGTTGGCGTAGGGTGAGTGTAGCATGTAAAAATAATAGAAAACCTTTGATAATAGTCTTCAATATATACACAGAGAAATCCGTTCTCCAGACAGTGGTATATTGTACAATATACGGAATCCTCTTGCTTACTACGGAAATCAGTACAAAGCATACGTTATCTATATTTACCTACTTTTCCTGCTTAGATGTTACATTATGTCGTTGTAGAACGTCTGATATCTAAAAGTCTTCCTTATATTACATACATATATGTATGTTACCTTCGTCACCCATGTGTTATACGGACGTCTATTTATATAACATACAAATGGATGTATATGTGAGATCCTAACCGCCTATATTGTTTCATACGGAAAGTACGTATAGATTGAACATTTATACAGAAGATATTATAAAACATGCGTTTTCAGTTATATGTTTGCTGTACGTTAAGTCCAAAAACTACAGGATTTACAAATGTAACATACGATTTTACGTACACCACATACATTTTTTCCTCAGAGTAGTTTCCGAGATAGTTAAGATGATTGTTGACCTTCCGTTGATATTTAAGCCCACGCTTAGGCAAAATGGTGTAAGTCGGCTGGCGCAGGAGCTAAATGTGGCTACGCCGAAGACTTTATTCTTTGCTACTTGCTTCAGTCATTCCTTTATTTTAAACTGGGCGGAGAAGTGATAGTGCCAACGCCGAAGATGTTTCTCTTCGTAATATATTTCAGTTACCTGTTTACTTTCAGATTACATAACCCTTATCTCTCCCGTACATTTCAGCTGGCTTGGGAAGGGACACGGACGGTAACACAAAAGGCATTTATTACTTTATTTTTAAAGTTCAGACCCTCATTGCCATGAAAGTTGAGAATGAATGAAAAAGAAAATGTCTAAATTGATCGAGATTAGTGTTGAACACATAGTTGGGACTATTCTAATGATATTTAACTACAAGTTTAAGGCAGATGGCCTAGGAATTAATAGTGGCAACACTGAATTATTTGCTGTTCGTTGTTTACGTCATTTCAGAGTGTATATTTCAGATTGCCTCTACACAATTAATATAAATGCTTTCGCTACTAACATTAATGCTTCACTGCATTACACTCAATGTTGACAAGCATTCAATTCTTATAATTAATATCATAACATCAGATATTCATAAAAGTTGTCTGTAGTTGCTCGGCCGCACTCCATTATTCTTTTGTTTTTATATCTGGCAGCCCTGGATGATTAATAATTTTAAGTGTTAAAGTGAATGGTGTAACTGCATGACATGCACTATTGTAGCTGCTTGTGTATTTAGTTGAGTGATTTTAAATAGAATAAATATTCATATTGTGTATTTTGAGCTTGATGTTTAAAGTAATACAGTCCACCAACATATAACATGGTTCTCCGGGCCGGATTGTGTTCCAGTTGTGCTAGCTGATGTTGAAACAATTAGGTGTAACGGAAATAGATTAGAATGTAGGGAACGGAGAACGACAAAAGTAGATTAAGAGCAAGATTCGCTTGTAATTACTCTTTTCAAAACCGTTTATTAATATCAAACCACTACGAAATACGTACCTAGGTAAATATTGCAAAGAAAAATTCTTTGTCATCGTATGTTATGGATGTGAATGTTGGTTTCATGCGTACAGAGCTACAGAGTGTGAAAGTCTTTGAAGGCAAAGACTCTACGGATGTTTTCCAGAATAAAATAGTGAAAAATAAATATACGACACAAAAGAGGGAAATGAGCTAGTAAAGAACATTCGATAACAGCACTTGTAAAATGTTTCCCACGCTTATATAAAATTTTAATTGTTCTTTTGAAACAAATTTAACCCGAGAAAGCCCAGAGGGTGCCTCGGAGGCACCCTGGTCCACTTTTAATGCAATTATTCAGAATAAATGTTTCGTCGCGTGTCTTCCGTCTAGAATTCTCCTATCTAATTTGGAATATGCCTCCAGATTGAGTTGTTCATACGTTTTCTTATTTTACTTCAGAAAAAAATAGGGTTATTTGTTGTATTGACGTAAAAGCTCAAGGGGTGCCTCGGAGGCACCCTCGTCAATATTTAATGCCATTATTCTTATTAAATATTTCGTCCCGTGTCCTGCGCTCTAGAATTTTTCTCTCTTTGAAATACACCCTCTAATTGCTTTTCCTAAGCATTTTTTTACTTTACCTCAGAAAAAATAGAGTTATTTTTTATACTAACGTAAAGGCCCAAGGAGTGCCTCTGAGGCTCCTATTGAAGTATGTACTGTTCTAATTATTTGATAATGTTCATTGTTTATTACCATTGACAAATGATTTCATAGCAAAGTAGTGACTAGCCTTTCCTATTAATGACGGAAAATACAAATGGTCGCGGTGAGTTCAGGTAAGTTGTATATACAGCAGGGAGTCTCAGAGGCACTCCCTGGGCCTTTTAAGGGTAAAATTAGCGTGGGGTTTCTCGGGTTAGGGATGATAAATTCAAACTATAATCGTAGTTTACTGATTCACAAACGACAGCCCGGTGACCGATCATAACCTTGCAAGAAGTCGGTTAACAGTAGAAAAATTTTAAAACCACTATCTATTAAACGAAAAGTTTCAATAGGGCGAGACTCTAATCAACTACCATATACGAGTCGTCAACAATATCCAAGAATATATAACAAACACAAACCTATGGATAAAATTTTATAAATACTGATAATGTCCTATACGTTTCCGAAAAAAAAAATACTTAATGCAACTAACAACATTAGTTCAACAGACCCTGGCCTTAATAATATTGATATGTTCAGCCGAAAAAAATAATAAAAATAAGTCTATTGACACACTTGAATTTAAGTTCCAAACATAGCGTCCTGAATGAAGATAGTACTCAACAAGATATGCCTTCAAATCAATCACACCTAACTAAGAAAGAAGCCATCACCGATATAAAATTATTAAACAATAAAGTCAATATATTTATTAATACATAGTCAAACTTACTTCAACTTACCCTTTGTTAAACGGATATTTCTCTTGATTCCTAATAATTGATACTTTCACGTATTTGGTGCAAACAAATATATTTAATTTCCTTCTTTAAACGTCAAGTGTCTTACGCGAAAAAAGAGAAACAAAATAAGCCTTTGAAGGGAAAATTTAAAGTTCGGAAATGCAATGTTGAGAAAGTTTTTAAACACACCATGAGAGGTTAAATACATAAAACACTTTGTTGTTCTCGAAACCGATAGTGATATTCAAACCGAAACATATACAACAAATACAGGAAGTTTCAAAACAACACCGACAACGTTTGGGAGGTGATTCCTGACACCAAGATTAGACGAAAAGTATAGACCATCTTGGGTGCACAAATGCTTCCTTACGGAGTTATAGGATGCCGAAACCATGAAACAATGAATTTTAAATGTCCATAGCTCCAAAACTTTAGAACCTACCGTAGGCGGGTCAAGACTTCACTTAGGAACTAAATTGTGCACTATCCAAAAATACATGTGTCAGAATCCTAAGATACTCGCGAACCAATTGTTATAGAGGGAGTTTGGCTAAGTCATGTAATTTGAAGTACTCTACAACTGCCTTTATAAAAAGTGTTTCTTAAGTACAGCCGGATTCTCAAACTTGGATATTTGGATAGGGCACATACTAGTTCCTAAGTGAAGTCTTGAACCGACTACGGTAGGTCACATAGTTTTTAAGCTGTAGACCTTTAAAATTCATTTCTTCATGTTTTCGGCATCCTATAACTCCGAAAGGAAGCATTTTTATACCCAAGATGGTCTATATATTTTGTCTTATCTTGGTGTCAGGAATCACCTCACAAACGCTGTCGATGTTGCTTTGAAACACCCTGTATTAATGGGTTAATTAAGAACTATGCGGGAAGTCTCAAAGGTCAAGAGGAGGTGGACGAAAAAGAGAAATCTTGCATTGAGTTGGAAGTAGACTGTGGGCTAAAGACTCATCAAGATGCAATCAAAATTTAAAAGAATTACAAAAACTTGTTTTACATCGAAATGACTCTGGTATGTTTAGTGTGGTTTCTTTCGTTAAAAATATTTCTCGAAAATCGTATAGCAAAGACGTAATACGTACAGAATACCCTGATTGACTATGGGAAAAAATTAATGAGTGTATAAGTATTTTTTGTTTGTCCATTGTAAATTTTACGCTTATTAATTCATAGAAGAAATGAAATGTTCACTAGAATACATATAGCATATTATTTTATCTCAGCATGTCTGTTACAGGAATGCATTTTTCTTTCACAGGTTCACCTTCATTAACCACAAACCTATCTTCAATGGAAATATTTCACGAATCCCATTCGATTCCGCTGAAGTCAACTAGTATTAAGAGTATTACTATTATTATTTGCATAGTCGGAATATCACATAGAAGAAATACTCAATATATTTTAGTTCTTGGGTAAATGAGAACACAATGCTTAAATTCTATTATCTCTTTATTAGCTATTTTGAAACAAAAGTTTAAAGGGGAAGATTAAAATCATTCAAATAAGTACATGGATAATATTTCAGCTTCATGGCTCCATTGAAAAAGTGTAAAATAGGTAACCACACACACACACACATATATATAACTGTGTTAAGACCACAAACAATATACACAAGAGTAAAATATTACATAATATTGTGTAAATTATTCATGTTGATATTTATTTTGCTTCTCTGTAAAATTCTTTACGTCAATATTGGCTCTTCGGAAAATTCTTAGAAAAAAAATGAAAAATGGACTAATGGTGTCATTCACTTCTACCGATTGATACCATTTCAACGAAGATTTTTGGAAACAGTTAATCAGAAAACGATAAACAATATTGTTATGATTTTCGATACAAACATAACAGAAATGTGAATTGTTTATGAGAATTGTTCATTTCAGTTTTGTGGTTAGGCAACTTGGCATCCAAGCGGAACATATGACAACCACTGAAACACATATAACTTTGTTTACAAATATGCTTGTTAATATCGCAAATTTAATGTATTTCGCAATATACAATGCATTCCGCATTATATTTATTAAATATGCAATACTTCGACGGATATCACATAACATCATAATTCAACTACATGTCAGAAACGAAATACATAAATACTAGTGTACCCTTTATTGACAAAATTATACATGTTCACCACTCCGGGTGAAGACATCAATACCAAATGATGACTACCAGGACTCACGTACGAAAATGTAACATTCAATATGTGATTAATTGAACATGGTCAAGCAAAATGTTTAATAATATTACCAATACTGGATTCTATTATGTACCACGGATGGATTAGCGCAACAACACCATTATATATGATCAAAATTTCATTTTAACGTGACTCTTCAATTAAATCAACTTTACTTAATAGAAGCAAGAACAGTGTTCCTAAGTGACACAACTGATCCTAGCTTTAAAAAGTGGCCGTATTTCGAAACAAAAGTGGCAATAATTTAGAAACAATATTTTTTGAGAGGAGAATAAATACCAGAGTCGAACTACATTCATACTTTACATTAAATCATAATAGAAAGTATACCAGGGTGCACGCACTAGCGCAATTCCCGGGGGTATGAGAGTTATGTGTCCTCTCCAATCTTGGAACTGCAGGGGACTGTCCTCCTCCAATAATCCGATTTGAAATGTTTTGGGGGGGGATGTGATGATTTGCGTCCGATTGCCACAAAGGAAAGTGAGATGAAACTGATGTCTCCCCTAGAATAAGCCTCCAATTTGCCCGCCTCCCAATGTTGAAGACAACTCTGCTCCCCTGATCCTCCACAGCATTGTTTCTCAACTTCAGAAATATTTTGAACATCGTTTTAAAAAATCATGGGAACGGTCTTCATCACTCCTTTCCCCCTGAATGTTGAAGACAGATTTGCTCCGCTGGTGCAGGGCAAATAAAAGTGCGCTATATAAACTTCGTTATACTTGTATTGCGGTACTGGGTACCTCATACAATGTACAAATGAACCAAATAGCTAATATTATGAAACTACACATGATCTAGCTTTTATAATCTCCAATCTCAAATAAGACATTTTTTAAAAATTCTCAAATGATACCGTATTCATAAAACAAAAACAAAACAAAACAAAAAAAAACAGTTGCCAGTACCCGACTTTTGTTGAAACAATGCTCTTTGAAGAAATCCTCTTAGTTAGACTTTTAGTAACCGAGTAGTATTCGGTTAAGCTACACATTGCTCTTTTAACCTATTTCTAGGCTCCTAGTTACCGATAAAATTGGCAAAAATATTTTAAAATTGAACTCCTTCGAAACTACTGTCAAAGGAAAAACAATCAAGAAACATGGAAGGAACCTATGTTTCTATCAAATTGATCCGTTTGAGAAGGCTCTAACTGTGTTGGAATTATTGAAGTGTTCTCAGTATTATTTTCTTAGTCGAGAATCAAGAAATGGCACGATTTTCTACAAAGTGTCACAGTAGCTGTCTCGAACGTCGAGTGTATTGAGGCATTATCCTATTAGTTTAGTGAGCATACGGTTTGAACCATCTTAATGCCGTTTCATATATTTTTCTTAATGGCCCGTAAGTACTCGATTACTGATCGCCTCGGTTGAATTAGCCAACTACTCGATTAAGAGAGCAAAGATTAACTAAGAAAATAATACTTCGTTGCAGTAACAGATAAGTCGGTGTGCAATATAGTAACAAAGCAACTCCGTTAGTAGCAACCAAATTTTGGCTTATTTAACCCTGCAAATTTTCTCAGTATGAATTGCTTAATACAAACTGTATTCCCAATATAGTAACAAAGCAAGTTAGTTACTAACAACCAAATTTTGGCTAATTAAAGCCTGCAAATTTTCTCAGTATGAATTGCTTAATAGAAACTGCATTCCCAATATAGTAACAAAGCAAGTTAGTTACTAACAATCAAATTTTGGCTAATTTAACTCTCCAAATTTTCTCAGTATGAATTGCTTAATACAAACTGCATTCCCAATATAGTAACAAAGCAAGTTAGTTACTAACAATCAAATTTTGGCTAATTTAACTCTCCAAATTTTCTCAGTATGAATTGCTTAATACAAACTACAATCCCAATATAGTAACAAAGCAAGTTAGTTACTAACAACCAAATTTTGGCTTATTTAACTCTCCAAATTTTCTCAGTATGAATTGCTTAATACAAACTGCATTTCCAATATAGTAACAAAGCAAGTTAGTTACTAACAACCAAATTTTGGCTAATTTAACTCTCCAAATTTTCTCAGTATGAAGTGCTTAATACAAACTGCATTCCCAATATAGCAACAAAGCAAGTTAGTTACTAACAACCAAATTTTGGCTAATTTAACTCTCCAAATTTTCTCAGTGTGAATTACTTAAGTATGAACTGCATTTCCAATATAGTAACAAAGCATACAAACAATCAAATTTTGGCTAATTTAACCCTGCAAATTTTCTCAGCGTAAATTACTTAAGTACGAACTGCATTCAAAGCAGTTGTTAATGATTGTCATATGTAATTGAACAACACTAAATCGAAGACAAATCTTATTATCCTAATTAAAAAATACAAAGGAGGTCATTAGTTTATAGTGTAGTCTTCTATAGTTCGATCTCACTTACACTCAATATATAGGAAGTTCAGAAAATTTAAGTTAACTCATAACGTAGGTAGTGAACACTATTAAGAAATAACACTGTGGTAGGTGAAACTTCTTGGATCTTATGGCGTAATACTTTCACTACTGTTTGTCAAAGCATTATTAAAATACTACTGAAACGAGTCAACCATAGGTAAATCGCTATAATGAATTGAATTATTAGTTTTGGAATTAGTAATTTTGCCAAAAAAAAAAAAGAATTGTTACCTTTTGTTGTCATGTTGCAAAGCAATTGCTAAACAAAATATAAAATTTCGGAGGTCTATTTATTATTTTCACAGGGAAGGGGATGCTAAACTATTATTATAATTTTTATTTAATTTCAAGGAAAAGAATTTAACTTTTAGAAATTTGAATTGTACAAAACAATACTCCTTGAACATCAGTGTAGATTTTCTGTGCTAAAAAGAAACGAACGAATACGTTCCAGAGTAAATGTACTACATAGGTCAGCATAGTAATGAGGAAATTCAGTCTTAGCCACCAGGTGAAACAATTAAAGAAAATGTTCTCATGAATAAATCAACAACACTCATGCTACTGCCTAGATACCACTAAAATAACCACTGATGACTGTTACTACCGTTTAATAAACGATCTGCCAATTTTTCATATCATCAACGAACAGAATAGTGCAAAACAAAATGTCGTAGAATTTCACTTTCCACTGTCTATAGATTTCAAGTAACTAAAGATTCATGATGATGCTATTTTGAATAACGTAAGTTATTAGAATTGATATTATTCTATGAAATATCTCCTTACAGTCTTTTTTAAATATAAATTTCACGAAACTCGTTAAGGAGACCAGGTTAAACAACGCCTCTCCGTTACTGCAGCACTGTCTACGAAAGTTGCATGATTGGCGATTATTTACTCACTTATTAACTCATTTTTAACAACTTTTTCGAAGAGCTACCTATTTTAGCTTCCAAAGCTCGTAACACATTCTTACTGATTCATCATGCCATACCCACAGCCACAATGGATCTTGCTCGCGGAGATAAACAGGCAATCTAAGAAATTTACTACGAACTACAACTGAAATGTCCATCGACAACTCTAATTCCACATGTGTGCTGTGATAGAAGACTGACGCTCTCTAAAATTCTAAATACTCCAAGGTATATTACACGTAAGTGAGAATGTTAATAACTAATAATTCTAAAATAATATGAGATACTCCATAATAATACGATAAGTAAATTAAACTTAGTTCACTAGAAAGATATCATATGTATGTGAAATGAAAAGTGGAAATGGTGGTGATGGACGATTAATTTTCTGAATCCTACACAGAATATACGGATACACAGCAAATGTCAAAGATTTTCAATAAGAAGTGGAATGGGCAGAGTATTCCCTTACAACTTATTTGCTCATGGCATGACAAGAAAAATTACATCAAAGTTACAATCATTCCGCTTATGTAAATAGTAAAAGAGCCCACGCTTGCTTGAACAAGTATAATTTCAATATTTTATAGTACTTTGAAGATGCTAAATCCAATAGAACTTTATATAGACGAATCCATCTATGGAGCCACGCGGAAAATTACTTCAAAGTTGGGATAAGCATCTTCGCTTGATTGATCAGAAACAAGGCATTCATTGAAATTGTCCTACTATAAGCCATACGCATATTTAATATGTATTTCATATTAGTACTTAATCATATACTTATATTTTGCTTAATAAAAAGTACAATAAATTAGTATAAAGAGTTCAACTAGAAATGCATCCAAGCGTGTGGATCATCAAATATTCCCTGAGGTCGCTTTTATCCTAGGACAATAAACAGGTAAGTTTAAGAATAGTTTCTTTGTATTCAGCTCTCTAAAGCAAAGTGAAATTATATATATATATATATATATATATATATATTATACTTTGCTAGTAGCATGATCAGATTTTCTTTACAGAAAGCAAATAGCTAAATATCGTAGAGTAATTCAGTCAAGATATGAACCACATCTCAGTTATATTTCGTAGCATAACACAATCGAGATATGAAACACATCGGAGTTATATGTCGTAGCGTAATACAATCGAGATATGATACACATCAGAGTTATATATCGTAGCGCAATGCAGTCGAGATATAGTTAAATACATCCCTCACGTTAAATAATATGTGAAGATCAATTAAACCCCACTTAGGAAAGTTGAAATACGAAAGACGTTTGTGAACCAAAAACAAGAATGATACCGACAATAAAAAGTAAGATTGCACAAAAGTGAATAATGACAATTCAGAATGGACCCCTTTTGTTGGAATGAATATCCAGTAGAAATATTTTAATCTTGGAGCAACGAAAATTGCCGATTATTACCATCAGGCACGTAGCCAAGGGGGAAGAGGGTCCGGGGAGTCCGGACCCCCCCTTCAAGACCGGATATGAAAAAAAATAATGAAGGATGAAACAAAATGAAATGAGAAAAAGAAGGATCAGCGTTAAAAATAAAAATAAAAGCTACAGGAAGCTTTTGGTTACTCTTTCTTTTGAGGCGATTTGTATTACAATACATGGTGGCGAGGTGAGCAAGTTATCCTGGAAGAGCCAGGGAATTTGAAATTTCTAGGAAAGTTACAGAATTTTCAGAATTTCTGCTACTAGTCATGGAGAGTTCAAGCTTCCGAGTAACAGTATGGACATTTTTTATCATAATGTTTCGTCATTACATCCTTGCAGTATCAAAAATGTTATTTCAGAAACAATTTTCTACTGCTCCTTTAACCTGTCATTTTGAACCGATAGTAGTTGACGGAATAATAAAAACTCAACTCAAATTAATGTGGAAAGAAAGTTCTATTAGCATTTGATTCGACAAAGGAACGCAGATATTGTAAAATATTTTGCAAGATATTATTGAAATACTTTTTACATTATTGAAGTACTTTGTCCTAACCAACAAATATATGTTGATAGTAAAGTAGTTTAGATTGATCAAGGTCCTGTGCCTTCGGAATTTCATGTCACGCCCCCCACCTGTTACGAAATCCTGGCTAAACGAACCAATATATGTTCCAGTAAAACAGTTTAGAGTGATCGAGCCCCTGGTGTGATGAGCACAATATTTCATGTCACGGACCCCCCCTTCCCTTCACGAAATCCTGGCTACGTGCCTGTTACAGTTGAAAGATTATGTTTCTTTCTTAGAAATCAGGTTTTCGTTTCGTTTGTAAAAGATACGTTTACCTCTAATTTTCGTTTGCGAAAACTTCCATGTGAGAAGCTCTATTACAAAAACGATGATACTTATAGTATATCCTAAGAGAAGTACAGCGTAAACACCTAATAGTGTTTTCAGACTAAAGGCTTTGTTTTTCTCATCTAATTCGGAGGCATCATTATGTTTCGAAAGTTTATTTTGGTGCCAAGCGTCGGTTTCCCATTTCGACTGCAGACCTGATTCTTCGCATATCGAAATAATATGCGTAAACACGTCAGTGAAGGCTGAATCATGTCTCAGCGAATACGAACTTGGGAATTTCACCATGCCATCGGGAACTGCATAGAATGGATTTTTGTCATCCCTCTGAAATATATTCTCATGGGTTTTTATATTTTCCCTCGCATGCTCTTGTTTCAAATATGCGATAAAATTTTGACCGGAAAAAGTTTCTTTCCCATCAACTGAAGCAACTGTCCAACTTCTATTAACCTCTCTACTAACTGAATTATTTAAACGGCTGAAGAACACTACACGATAATTATTAGATCCTCCAAATGAAATTCCAGAGTTCAGAAGATCCTCCAATGTTTTAATATAAGGATATCTTGCGGGAGTAGTAAGGAAACCAAACAATGAAGCTTGATACCCTGTATTCAATGTGAGTGCGGCTAATACCCAAAGAGCAAACAAAAATTTCATTAGCTTACTATTTGGAGGTGGTGGACTTGATGCTCCTAATAAAATCAAAAGACTAAATAGAAACGGTGATTTAAAAGTAAAATAATCTATAAATTTATTTTCCACTGCTTTTAGTAGATCTAGTACTAACGAAAACCACAAATAGCTAAGTACTACTAAAACCCAAATGTCAGATTTAAAAGGAAATATAAGATTCATCCACATAGGGTATAATCTGGGACGAGAAGCTACGAAAAAGTAAGACGAAAATCGTTTACTTAGTACTGTTTCGAAAAGGACCGATACCACAGGAGCAGGAGTACCTTGACAAAAATAGAAATCGAAATAGTGACAATAGAACTTTTCGTATATGCCAAGGTCATAGTTTATACCTTCATAGTATGGTTTAAATTTTCAGCGTTCAAACCCTCTTTGTGGCTTCAAGTGCTTTGTCGAAAATTTATGCTCGGCATTCGTTTTAAATTGAAAATTCAATTTCTTGGACATTAAGTTAATTAAATTTCCTGTTACACCACTCAAAGTATATGTACCTTTATTTTTATATTCTAGATATATAAATGGAAATTGATTACAAATGTGAATTCTAACAGAACATCCATTGAGATTTTTCACTTTGTTAGGGAATGAGTCAGTTCCACGTATAAATTTGCCTTTTAACCACTGATCCATGAAAACTGGTTTACTTGGGAAGTTACAAACTTTTTTCCGAAATGTATAATAGCTAAATACATCTATGACTGTAGTATTAACAATTTTCTCTGCACTCATTAAATTCTTGCTTTGAAGAGCTATGACTACAACATTATAGACGTCAAAAATGTACAAAAGTTCAAAGATTTGAGTAACATCTTGTAAAGAATAATAATTATTTACCAATACAATCACGCATTTTCTTTTCGAGTTCCACATATGATAATATCGTAACTCTGTGTATAGATACATTATTATTTTATGAGATCGTATAATAAACATGTATGCTAATTTACGGTGAACAAAAAACCATGTTTCATAAAAAAGTCTCACCCAACGCTGAGGGTTTCTTTTATACTCAAACTTCAGTAATGTCCCCTTGTGATTTTTCGTCACCTCTGCTTCTATATCTTGTACATATCTGCTCCTTTCCACAAATATTAACAGGTTTCGGGTACCCTTTACGTAAGCGTTCAGTACTTGTATGGCACATTGACTTAATTCAGTTTCAAAACTAGAGCTTGGTAGCATTTGATTGGAATCTGCCACAACAGCAATGACAACACTGAGAACAGGGAGAAATATCGTCTCCATATCCGGAAATCACTGTGTCGTTCTTCTGCAACAAACATTTTGATAATATTTAATATTCATTTCCGAATATATAAAATATATTAATATATCAATAAATATGTTTCACATAAAGGGAGTATGTTATTGTTGCTTAAGCAATGATACTTTGCTGTATTGTTACCTCTCTTACGTCCTGGTGTAATATTCAATATTTGACTGTTCGTATCTTACAGAGGTTGGTACATCCCGTCAATCAAATGACGTTATTAATTTTCCTTACTCGTACTTCGCGAGACACAGTGAAATAAATTTGCAATATCCAATTTTAAGCGAGAATATAGTATCCTCTTTTAAAAATAAAATATACATGTATATAATTTCCAATTTCTCTTAATTATGTTTCGAAATAATAAACATCGTTAAAGCATCTAAAAATGATGATCGCTGTAAATAAGGACAAAACGGTTTGGAATAAGGCTGAATTATACGTAGATATGAATTGAACAATTTTAAATCCTCCATTGTGGAAAAACGGAGTTGTTTCTAAAGAACCGTAGATCTAAATGCCAGTACCAGAGCTGCAATTTAACTTAAGCTGGTGTAGCGGGAAAGTATTACCTTCTGGGATTATTCGCGGGAAATTAATAATTAGCTTAGCTCCTTCGAAATACAATTTATTTGAAATATTCGAATGGAAAATCATACAATATCAAAAGATATATCAAAGAAACACACCGACGAGTGGCAAAAGTACAGCGTTGTCCGGAAATTGGCGTAACCCTAATTGGTTCTTTCTGAAGGTTTTAGGTTTTATCCACATTTGTTTGGTAATGTTGCTTGGCATTGTCTGACAACATTGTGATACAGCAGGATGGAGCACCAGCGCACTTCGCGATTTACGTGTGCAATTACTGAAGCATACGTTTCCTAGTCGCTGGATGGGAAGAGGTTGTGCATCTTCACCAGCTCCCTTTGCCTGGCTTCCAAGAAGTCCCGATCTGACGACACCAGACAATGCTCTCTGGGTTTCCATACAGCAACAAGTAAGAAACACTCGATATCACACAACGCAGGAATTACTAGTAGCTGTGGAACACGCCTTCATCCTCGCTTCTCCGGAGTATCTCCGCAAAACATCTGCGAGAACTTGGCGTTGAATTCAGCTGTGTTACGACATGAATGGTGATCATACCGATGTATATGACGCTTAGGACTCTTAACACTTCAAGGTAACTGTGTATATACATTCTACCATAACTAACATTATACTGTGGAAACTAAAGTTAAGGTCCGCTCACTTCTGGACCACTCTATACATTAAGGAATTATTACCCACGTGGAATTGCCATTTATTTGAAATATTTGAAAGGAATATAATAACACATCAAAAGATACATCAAGGGAACACCCCGATGACTAAGTAATTATACCTTAAACAATTAGTACCCTTTTCGAATTTCGATTTACTTGAAATGTTAGAACAGAAAATGTGCTCGTTTCTGAAGATACATCAAGGAAACACCAATAACCTAAGAACGGGCTAATAATAATATCCTAAGGAACTAATACCACCCATTAACTTGTATTTATCTGAAATTTTTAAACATGAAATCTAATCATATCTAAAAAGACATAAAGGAAACACACCGACAAAGAATCAGTATTATCCTATGAAATTAATACTCTCCTAGTCCGTTAGTGATTACTTCAAAGACAAATTCAATATTTACGTTATACATTGCTACAATTCCGCGTTATCTTTTACAAGACGGACTAACTTTCCGCAAGATAGTTTTATATGCGAAAAATTGATAGCGGTAATATTTTTCTAGGAAATTAATACCTCCTTTCTGGTTCCTGGTTACTTCAAAAACAAAGTCAAAGGTTTTATTATAAACTGATACCATTTCAGGTGTTCTGTTTGCAGACGTGCTCATTATGTGAAAGACGACTTCAGATTAGAAAATTTGGTGAGAAGGTAAAATTTACGTACTAAGTTACTACTGTCTTGTCGGTTTGTCGTTATTTCAAAGGCAAAATCAGGTATATGGCACTACTATTAGTGCTTGACAATGCTATGGAAAAATCGTATATATTGATCTATAACTTTCGGGAACTAGGGCCGAGTAGATCAAGTTACTTACATACAGATTTAGATATTAATAATGTTTTCTTGTCAAAGTTTTGGTTGTGATTCAAGATCATACAAACAAATTAGATGTTATACGCCGAAAGGAAATTGTAAAGCAATGTGGGAAAACGACATAAAATATAATGGTTACATGGAATTCGGATCTTATTGGGGAGATCCCACTTCGGAGAGTACAGCGTCCTTCTATTTTTTTGTAATACTGTTTTCGCAAGACTGGAATATTTTCTACTTATGTAAAGTTGGTGCACCCGCGTTGCAGATTTGGTGCTCCTCTATCTTACATAGTCTCAGAATTTATGCTTAACCAATAAGAATATACGGGACATATTTATAGTTGTGGTATATGTGAAGGTGACATAAAAGCTTTTTAAAAAAATAAAACTTTTTTTCAGGATTTACCTCTTAAGTTGGCAAAACTGAGTTGAAAAAATAAAAGCAACATGTTAGAAATTAATGCTTTCCATACTATATGGTCACAGAATAAGTGCTCAGAAAAGACATACAGAGCCCCTTTAGGCTTCGTTTCTATGTGATGTTAGCCCAGTCACTTTCAAAAACCGGAAATGAAATAAAATGAAATCTTTAAGTTTTACGTTCCGCGGTTATGCCCGTTAGGATAAAGGAGAAGGTGATGATGAGAATGAATGAAATGGTGGAATGAAGAAAGTGGAAGGAAACGGAAGAACCTCGAGAAAACCACCGCCACAAAGCTCACCTGTCGCGAGCTAGGATCGAACGAATGGCCCCATGCACCAGAGAGGCATTAAGCCAGCGTTAAGATGATAACGTATTGGCGACGTTTACAAACTCAGCCATGACAATTGCTCTAACTATTATTTGGAAAATGATAAAAAAAAATGCTTTCTTTAAGGAGCTATCGTGAGAAATAACGTATGGACGTAATAGTATTACATTGTTGTAAATCCTACTTCTGTAACCAGATCCTGATAAGGCATTCGTTGTGAATTATTAAATGTATTAATTCACTCAAGATTAAATGTAACCAATGCTCAATCAAGCGTAGGGTGACCGCTAACGATCTCGCCTTCAGTGCGAGAGGTCCCGGGTTCGATTTCCGGTAGGGACACTCGGTCGAAAAAGTATAAAAAGCTTTTTCAGGCCAGCTATCCTGAATGAGATTTTCCTGGGTTTTCCTCATTCACACCAGGCAAATGCAGGGGTGGTACCTAACATATAGATCCCAGGTCACTTCCTTCCCTTTCCTGGAATAGTGTACTCATCGAGGGACGTCATACCCCAAACGTGACATGCTAAATGGCCATCGATGCCGACAGCCCAGAAATATAATTTCTAATCCTAATTCTCACAAGTAAACCTTACGTTTGGGTGAATCGAGTTGCTGACTGAGACACATATGAGAAAGTAGTACTAAATGTGGTCAGTATTTCAGTGAAGTTTTAGGTGCGAAGCTCCAGGGGTTTAGGAGATACAGCTACCAGAACATCACATAGAAGTACAGAATAGTCTTCATACAGTTGGAGGTATAAACTCTGTAAGACCTCTTGTAACGACAAAAGATGAATAACAAATATATGGGTACATATTAGGACTAGGGGGAAGTCATATAGAAAGGGTATACCTGACGGCGGCCATCTTGAAATCCGCCATTTTGAATTAAGGTTAAGTTTTTAAAATAGGAATAGGGTCATGTGATACATGATTTAAGGCGCAAATTTAATCCGAAGAACAATGGTGACATTAATTTTGATTTACGCGCAATTGGTAAAAAGTTACAGGGAAATTAAATATTGCTGCTGCATATGTATTAGTCCTTTACCCCACTTTGTAAATTTTGTGTTAATGATAATAATTAAATAAAAAGCAGATGGATAAAGTAAGAGTTGCCTTGATGGCGGCCATGTTCAAATCCACCATTTTGAATCAGACAAAAGTTTTAAACAAAACGCATAACAGTGACACCTTATTAATAGCAAATTTTACCATAAATCCAACGGTATAACCATTTTTGCTTTATCACTAACCAGCACTTGTTATCGCATAAACAAGTTGCCAATTTAAGGAAAAATGAGCAAAGTGGAATTGAGTCATAATTGAACTTGGGTCTTCCTTCCAGAAAAGTCCTCAATTAGTACAATCAATATGTAGTTCAGAAAAGTGTGCATGACTTGCACAAATGCTCTGCTCACAGTGAGCACACCTGACAAAGGCAATCGAGTTACACTTGACACATTTGTCGTTAGCAATTCCGTCAAAGCAGTAGTCGTAAGGAGCGATCCATT
The DNA here is from genome assembly GCF_964235325.1 of Thermobia domestica. NCBI lineage: Eukaryota > Metazoa > Arthropoda > Insecta > Zygentoma > Lepismatidae > Thermobia > Thermobia domestica. The sequence goes on from NW_027655932.1 coordinate 55,844, forward strand.
TAATTTTGTGCTGGTTAATGATAAAGCAAAAATGGTTATACCGTTGGAGTTACGGTAAAATTTGCTGTTAATAAGGTGTCACTGTTATGCGTTTTGTTTAAAACTTTGTCTGATTCAAAATGGCGGATTTGAAGATGGCCGCCATCAAGGCAACTCTTACCATAGACCTAATATTTATCCATCTGCTTTTTATTTAATTATTATCATTAACACAAAATTTACAAGGTGGGGTAAAAGACTAATACATATGCAGCCACAATATTTAATTTCCCTGTAACTTTTTACCAATTGCGCGTAAATCAAAATTAACGTCACCATTGTTCTTCTGATTAAATTTGCGCCTTAAATCATGTATCACATGACCCTATTCCTACTTGAAAAACTTAACCTTAATTCAAAATGGCGGATTTCAAGATGGCCGCCGTCAGGTATACCCTTTCTATATGACTTCCCCCTAGTCCTAATATGTACCCATATATTTGTTATTCATCTTTTGTCGTTACAAGAGGTCTTACAGAGCTTTTACCTCCAACTGTATGAAGACTATTCTGTACTTCCATGTGATGTTCTGGTAGCTGTATCTCCTAAACCCCTGGAGCTTCGCACCTAAAACTTCACTGAAATACTGACCACCCTTAGTACTACTTTTTTATATGTGTCTCAGTCAGCAACTCGATTCACCCAAACGTAAGGTTTACTTGTCAGTTATGAGCAGGTGACTAACACAAGTGCTTTCAGTGGGCAAGAACCTAGGTTCTACCCCGTGTATGATACGAAGCCTTGAAAAAAATTCTAGGATTAGTTGAAATCCTACTTCAAACTATTGGACTCGCCTCTCAAATTTTTGATGTGGAAAATGGATGTTGAATTCATCAAAGACATTTAGTCAATCAAGAACACTTTTCAATGGTTTTCCTAGCACAGACTCTAGCTCCATTATTAATCCATTATATGGTTCCATTTCAATAAGAGAACTTTATCTTTAAGGACAAACTGCTTCTCTTAAGATAACTAGTAAAGTAGTTTCACAAATCTTTCTAACATTGAAAGTGTTCATTTAAGAAAATCTACTATCAGAAATAGATGTACATATTTAGAAGGTTCCGATCTTCTGATCGAAAACCAAAGTGCAAGCGCAAGCTAAGCTAACAAATATGCTTATGTGTGGTGAGAGATTTGTACAGAATTGCAGAAGACATTTGCTATTGTACTTACTAAGGATTTCGACTTAATTATGCCAAGTAGCGTAATTCTAATCTAATTACTATCGTACCAATATTATCCCCTTAAGACGTGTAGGTTTAGAAAGCAGAATTCCTTGAAGTTAACAAGTAGAAGTCCTACTTGAAATGTAAACGTTCGATATTCAATATTCAGCACAATTTCAACAGGCATAATTATTGTTTTCGTAGAATATTGTATTTTTTATAAGAAGGATATTGACTGTGTCCCATTACTTTAATGATGTGTTTCCTATATTTAGCAAAAGAATTATTATAAAATACCACATATGTAATAAATTCTCAATATGGACAAATGCAATTATTTTAATGTGCTACTCCAGATTGTCTGCGAAAACAAATTAAAATTTGACGTGCAATAGATTTCGTCTAACTAAAATTATAGTTTCACAATGTTTTAGAGTTAGCAATGACATTAACTGTATAATGAGAATGACTGTTTTCTGCTTTGAAAGGACTTTGTTACATACATTATCTAAATGGTATGTGTCATATTATGTATAATATTACCTGTGTCATTAATAATAGTGTAAATTACATTATTAATTGCGGTTCAAATATACGTAATATACATCATGATATGAAGTGTGTAATCTAAGAAATGTCCCCTTCTGCATAATGCTAAATGATTAGTCAGTGAATAGAGGTTCTCTTATACTGACTGGTTAGGTTTTTAACCTCGTAAAGTTATTTATTTTTAAATAAATGTCCCCTCTTTGACCGACACCTTGTTCAGGTTCCCATTGAAATTGGACTTGTTTTACATTGCATTCTAAATTATATAACCACTTCTTACAGAACTCTGTTTTAGAAATTGTGTGCTAAATACTAACAGATTTATTTATATGTTTGATTTGATATGTCCGATTTAATTTCCGTTACAATTTTATACAGCTACGATTACTCATCAAATGTTAGGTCTAGTCGTCACCAAGGAAAATAATATAAAATTAATAATAAATAAAAAACAAGCACTATATTTGTACAAGGGGGATTATTTTTCTTGATAATTTTACACCGCGCGGAAGAAAAAATATAAGTAAAAAACACAGGTTTTTAGGAGGAAAAAGTTAATTTTACAAAGCATAAGTATGAATCACTTATACTAACAGTATCAAGACGAGATGATTAAACTCACGTTTATAGTTGACTTATACCAAGTTAACTGGAGGTGGAGTATTACATACAGATTTCCAATTTTGACTTATATCATTTTGGCCAATTTCCAATTTAAACTGTTTCTTCCGCGCACTGTAGAATTATTATTCGCAAAATTTAAACTAATCAGTTGAAAACACTGAAATTTCAGACCATGCCAATATGGTATGGTAAAGGACATTATTTGATTTACTCTTCAGTATCCGTATAATAGCATTGTTACCGTACCAATGTAGAGTAATTTTTAAAAAATGCAGGTAAAACAAAAACGTACAACTCCACGCTCGTATTATTCTATGATCGATACTAAGTAGACTATATCACAAACATAAAACGAAAATTCAGAAGGTTCTACAACACTAAATACGTAAATAATATTGGCGGAATAACGCATATTCAAGATATCTTAATGGCTAATACTAATGTCTAATGTCTAATGTCTAATACGTTTACCATCTTTATGACAGTTTTCAAATAAGTAAACACAAACTTACAAAAAATTGAAAACTTGAGTTTTGGGGAGTTTCAAAGGACTTTATTTGAAAAAAAACACGTAAGTAGCTGAGTTTCGATAGACAGAGGTCCTGATGCCGTTTTCAGCCCTTTTATATCTCAAACCCATCCGAAGATATGAGAAAAATTATATTATTAGATATATTGCTTAAAATGGTGCATTTGTGGGATCTTCTTAGAAATGCTTTTTAATTTACTTTCCTTCTCAGATACTTCAACAATACATTTTGGTACGTGTAATTACAAGTTCTAAGAATTACTTAATCGTAAGCAGTGTTGAAAACTTTAACAATACTTACCAACTCTCCAGAGATGTCAAATTGTTTCAAAATACATTTTTGAATGGTGTTCTTATCTAGGCAGTTTTTCAAAATAAAGGCTTCTGAAATAAAGTCAAATTTTCAATCGCTTCTATCTTTTGTTCTTATTCATTCAAAAACTGTCATGTCATGATCATACCACTGAGTTCTTCATCCATTGTGGCCACATACGTAATACTTCGTTGGTCCAACTTTTGCTCAAAGGACACCTGGACACTGCGTGGCATGGATTCTGGAAATTGCTGATATGTTTCCACGGGGATCAACATTTTATATACCTGATGACATTCCACAATCAATGCACAAATTCCAGTGCAGGAGTCATGATGTTTAGAGTTATCCCACAATATTCCATATACGTTCTATAGAATATTGATCCAGTGAGCTAGGAAACCAATTCATATCGTACACTTGGCTCCGTGACACTTTATATGGTCGTCGCACTTTACACTTTACATGGAAAATGCCGTATCTGTGTAGTTAGATGTGTTGCATAGTACGGAGTACACGATTACCTAAAACCTGTAGATACACAAAGAGTATCACACTGTGGTTATGTACACCACCGATCCCAGTCCATGCCACATAAGCATTTCAAACCAAACGATCGCCCCACCTACCTGTACAGTATGCACCGTGTACGACAGGTGCAAAGCTTCGTGCTGTTGGCACCACACACTCACGCGCCCACCTGAGTTGTGTAGCACAAATTGGAATTGATTGCACCAACACACACTTTTCCAATCATTTCAATCAGAGCAATACAATTCGCGTGCTCCTGTGCATTGCGCGATGAAGTCTACGGTGACGAGTCGTGAGAAGTGGGTGACGAGCGTATCCTCTGCTATGGAACTTTATGCGTGCCAGTGTACTCCACATAGCTGAGTGAGGTATCGGTATTGTGTATCCAATATTGTATTGGTCGCGTAATTTATATATAGTGATGTTTTGTTTTGCTGTCACGAGCAGTTTGATGCGATGCTCGCTGTAGGGTGTAATCTTCCAAACGCTCCTGCAGTTCAGTCTCTTGGAGGCCTTTTACCCCATTTTCTTCCCACTCCTTATACACTTTCAATCCACTAGAGCTGACGCTTCCGACAAGTGTTTCTGCCTGGATTATTGACGTACATGTTGCTCGGGTACCCACAATTACGTCCTTTTTGAATGAGGATAAATCCTACCCACCTCCTATTGTAAGAGTATGCTGTCTGCCAGCGTGTTGCCTTGAGTGTGTTCTTACTCTGCAATACTCCCACTTGAGGAAGACAAGTTATAAGCTCATCTGCTGGCTACGCCTTCTTGTGTGCATGGGTGGTCGCAATTCAGTGAGCACTCAGTGAAGTTTAGTAGTGATGACAACATCAATTGTTTTTCGTGTCTTGGGTAATTGAATTCTTTGTACTGAGTAACGTATGTATAGTTAAGTTAAATGGTTTTGCGTGTAATTATTGGAAAATTAGATACTATATAATTGAAATTTTACTATAATATTTGTACGTAATATACACATTTAAAGAATGCCTTCAAACTGAAATATCATTGGATGTCCAAAAGCTAGGGTATCATTTTTTGCGGGTAAGGGGTGGTGGGAGTGTTCAATGCCAGTATCACCGTTACCAATGTTACTTCCCTCGTGAGGAACTCTAGATCTGCCACTGGTTACACATATTAAAAATTTGACTTTGTGAAAAGAATGTTACTTTTGAAAAAATACTTAGATAAGTATCACATACAATCACATATACGTTGTTAAATAAGCAGTACATAAAGATCATAATGCAGTTTACATGATTCTGATATCCCCAACAGTTCCTGAAATAAGAAAAACATTTGTAGCGATTGTTACACTGCTTAAGTTTTGGGTATTTATTTACATTGTTGCTTTTCTTTGCTTCCATAACATTTCAAGAATGGAAATATTTAATAGTCTAATAAATTTAAAGTCGAAAAATGTGTTAAAATTTCCTTCAGTAAATGTAAACTGTCTTATGCGTACAATGGGAATCAAAATAAGCCTTTTAACGGGAAATTCAAAGTTCCGAAATGCAATGTTCAGAAAGCTTCGAAACATCCTTTGAGTGGTTATATAAACAGTTCGCTGCCAGCAAATCAAACAATGATGTGCAAATCAAAATATGACTTAGTGAAGAAGTATGCGGAAAGTTTGCAAGGTAAATAGTAGGTGGACGAAGAAGAGGAATATGGAATTGAGTTGGAAGTAGAGTATAGGATAAAGACTTATCAGGATTCACTCAAAACTTTAAAGGAATTGCAATAACATGACTTACATCTAATATACTTAGTGTGATTACTCAGTCTAACGTGTTCATGGAAAGTCAAACTCGCAAGAAGTAGCATGTACAGGAAATCCTACTTGAATATTGGAAAAGAAAATAAAAGTTAACGTGTGTACACAGACCGGTATTTATACATTGTGCGCCCCTGTGCTCTGAATAATTTGCCGCCTACCCCTCACGAACAAACTTATACTTCAAACAAGGAAACAAGCCGTGATTTTGCTAACATACCAGCATTTGTTGAGTAGCAGTTTAGGTATTAGAAAAATGTCCTATTTCTCTGAAAAATGATTATGATGGGGTGTTCCGCCTGAAGGTAAATGTTTGTCCCGAAGGTTCCTGGGAAATTTGAACCAATGGTAGTTTGCCATTGCCTTACATTGGATGATGATGACGTACTAAGGAAGGGACCTACAGCTTAACTTGGGGTCCGAACCACTTATACCCCCATCGGAAGGCAACGAGCTTAACCACTCATCCTTAGGGGACACATTCTCTCAATACTGGCATGCAATTTATTCATATAGGTTTTAATTTATTGTCCGATGAAAATGCATTCTATTAATCCTTAATCAACCATTGTCATATTTATATTTCATAATTTCACTTGAATTATTATTGAATCTCATGAATATTCACTCTTATCATTGTTATAGTAAAATGTGGAATTAAAAAACTAGGCAGTGTTTTTGGCATTTTTTAATTTGAACTTAACAAATACTTAAAGATTATAGTAGCATACTCCACTCCCCGGGAAGGGGGCAAGATTTTAAAAGTAATCGAAAACGACAGTGTTGACTTCATAGTTTTCGAGGTCGCTGACTTTAACGGTATCAGTTTTCATGATGTCTAAGTTTATCCTCACCCCTTAGGGTAGGAGTGGTTGAGGATGACTTTTTCAAACTAATAAGATAAGCTAGCTGATTAGTAACTACTATAATTAGAGCAAATTAAACACATTAACATATTTTCTCGCACTTACGCGGGACTCTGCGGGTTGCTAGTTTTAAGTATTACTGTTTTGTTATTCTTTTAAAAAAGTCCAAAATTTTTCCGCCCTCTAAATTCAGCTGCCCTGTGCTCCAGCACAGAATAGCACTCACCCAAATACGGGCCTGTGTGTACATTATTTTTCTTCTGTCCATTGTAGCTTTTGTACGTATTAATTTGTAGTAGAAGTAAATGCTGTTAGTTGACTAAGCTACGTACATCATGTTATTTTATCTAAGCATATCTCTTATAGCAATGGATTTTTCTGTCACAAGTTTACCTTCCTTAACCCCAAATCTAATTTTAATGGAAATGTTTGCAGGTTCTATTCTATTCTGCTAGCGATTTTAGTGAACTATTGTTTGAAATATTTCTATTATTATTTGCGTAGTCAGAGCATAACGTACATGAAGTGCCCAATATATATTTAGTTCTTCCGTAAATAAGAACACAATACGTAAATTCTACCATGCATTTATTGGCTACTTTGAATATACATTTGAGAAGATGGATAAAATCATTCAAAAAGTACATGGATAATATTTCACTTTCAAATTTCATTGGAGTAGTGTAAAATGAGTAGCTTATATATAAATCTATATAAAACGCAAAACCAATAACAACCACACAAGAAAAAAATGATAAATAAAGTTGGAACTATTTGCATTTGTCTATAATACAAAGATCTATCTGAATAATTTACTATCTCGATATGTAAATGTTATTCTGCACAAACCATAATTTCTAAATATGGTAGGAACTTTATTTATTTTTCTCTTTTACTTTAAATACAATATACTTTTAAACTAAGTTTATAAACTGCTTTGCATTATTCACAGATATAATTGTACTTGAATTGACTTATATTGGAACACTACTATTTGCAATATCAATGCCAATTTTAGCTTACTTTTTTAAAACAATTTTGAAATAATTGGTTACCTACTTCACCAATAACTAGAGATTTATATAACTTTTTCGTAAATTATTCATATTGATATATAGTTTGCTCCTTTGTATAATTGACTTCGTCAAAATTGGCTGTTCAGAAAGTTTTGAGAACAAACATAGCATAGTAAAATAGATAAAGTATAATCGAGCAATAAAGCATTGCCAACAAGAAAAGCACGGCGTATAAATGGACTACTTCGATGTCAGGTGGCCTAACTAAAAAGCATGAGAAACTGAACTTATGTTTTCATTCCCTTAAACCGTTTGATACTTTTTTTTAACAATGATTTTTTAAAAAGTTAATTTTTTTTTAAGTTAGCTAGCTATGGTGTAGCTAGCACCCATTGCGAGGGCTACACCCTCTATTAGGGTTAAAAAGTTAACCTCTTCCACTACGATTTATTTTCTGAACTTTGATTATTGAAGTATAAGTTATAAAAGTGTGTTACAAATGGTTTATCCTTATATAACTTTCCCAACATCAATATAGTAACCCTACGTGGTGCTAAATAGTTTAAATTTTATGACAAGTGTAGATCGTCATTGTGATATTTGGCACCCGAAGGCCATGACAAGCTAGACTCGTCATTTTAGTGCAAGGGTTTAATTACAAAACCATTAGCTACATAGTTTTGATTTTCGTTACAAACATAACATAAATGTGAATTCTTCACGAGGAGATGAGCTTTAAATTTCACTCGTAGAAAATTTCAGTTTCGGAGTTAGCTCACTTGGTTATAATGGATTCAAAGCTAGTGTGCAGGGCAAGTGAAGGTGAGCTTTAGAATACTATTCACACTTCGGAACTAGGTGTCTCACACAAAGTACCAATTAATATACAAACAAATATTATCAAACTACACATATTCTAACATTTGTAAACTCTAATTTCAAATTATTTTCAAAAAATTCTTTAAGCACTCCACACTGCGAAAATTATTCGTCTGCCAGGTGAATGTTAAATAAAACCTCAAAAGCCAGCAGCCGAATTTCAGTTAAAACTACCCCTTTCGTAGAAATACTCAGACGTACTAGTAACCAAGCAGTGCTCGGTTAAGCCATACTCTTTTAACCTGTTTCTGTGCTACTAGTTACCGAGAAAATTGTTAAAAATAGCTATTATAAACTAATTTACTCGGACAATTAAACAACTTGAAACAATGGATGTGTTTTAAGAGCCATGAAGGAACATCACAAGGAACCTACGTACGACGGTGTAACCAATTTTGTCCGTTTGAGAGGATTTTAGCTGTGTTGAAACGATTGAAGTGTTCTCACTATTACTTTCTTCATACGGAAACAAGAAATGACATGATTTTGTGCAAAGCGTCATCCTAGCTACCTCGGCAGTAGTGCCTATTTGGACATTATCCTACTAATTTGTAAGTAGATAGAATAATCCATCTTAATAACGTTCAGTCCACATTCCTTAATGGCCTGTAAGTACTCAAATCACTGATAGAACTCGTCAGTTCTGAATTGAGTTAATCAATTACTCGGACAATTGAGCGAAGATTAATTAACCGAGTGATACTCGGGTGTAGTAACCGAGAACTCAGTGTGCTATATAGTGGGCAAGTAATTACTTATATACGGAATACATTGGAAACACTAAGATATTCTTATTCATTTTCATATGTAATTGTACAACATCAAATCAAATGTTATCGAAATTAATAAACACAAATCACGCCATCAGTTTGTAATGTAAACAAGTAAAATTTATTCTTATTTATACTCATTATATTGAAAGCTCAGAATATTTTAGTTAACTTAGACCATAAATAGTAATAGGAAATTCATAAGTTGTGGATGGACCTTCGCTCATAGTGTTAACTACTGTTCGTAATGGAAATGAAATAACTAATAACATACTAATAAAACTTATTAACAATAAGTGAACCACTATCTGCCAATTGAATCATTATCTTCTACAAGTAATGATTTTGCGAAACGAATTATTAATTTTGTTATCGCCTTGCACAACAATTGCCAAACAAAGTATAACATTTGGAAATTGGGAACTCTATTTATTATTTTGAGAGGATTGGGGATGGTAACGTGACACTTCATTTCTGCAAATTTCAAACGTAAAACTTTAAGTTTTCGAATTTTGAGTTGTACTAAATATCACTTCATTAAAAATAATGTACATTTTCAGTCCCGAACAGAATCAAAATAATATATTCAAGAGTAAATGTACGACATACCCAGCATAGCAATGAAGGATTTCTAAGCTCAGATATTCCCTCAGAATCACACATTTAATGAAAATTGTCTTTACAGACAAAGTAACAACACTAATGATATTGGATATATATAATGAAAATAACCACTAACGACTGTTATTAAGGTTCTAAAAGCAACCAGCCAGTGTTTGGCATATCACCAATGAACACAATAGCTATAAACGAAAATGCCAAATAAAGTGCCATAAAATTTTACTTTTCACAATCTATGGATTTTAAGTAACTTAAGCTGGATGATAAAGGAGTCTTGAATAACTTTAGAAATTAGAATTGACATTGTTCTATGCAATTCTTGCTTACAGTCTATTGCAATTCATGTGTTCTTCGTTAGTTCACTCACATTAAAGAGTTGAGGTTAAAAAATACTCCTGCCTGTATTATAGTAGGACTGTCAATGAAGTCAGTATGATTTGATATTAAATACACACATATTAACTAAAATGTTCAATTCTTGCGAATTGAAGCCTATTTCAGCTTCCATATTTCCTAAAATCAATCCTTACGAAGTCACCGTCCCACACAAAGTGAACTCGACAGCAAAGCGAAACAATTAATGTAAGAAATATACTACCAACTATTACTAAAATTTCCACCAACAGTAGAATCCACCTTTCAGCTATGATAGAAGACTCTGAAGCTCCCGAAAGTTCTAAATGCTCCTCAAAATTTTAAGTAAGGCAGAATCTTAGTTACTAATAACTCTAAAATAATACGAACAATTCCATAATAATATTACAAGTAGATTTAACCTTAATTAACCAGAAGAATATAATAAGTATATGAAAGGAAAAGTCAAATTGTGGTGGTGGGCGACTAATGTTCCGTATCATACACATATACACTGATACATAGTAAATATCAAAGTCTTTCAATAAAAAATAGAATGTTCAGGAGCTCCTTTACATAACAATCTATCTTTAAACTTAAATAATAATCTATCTTTAGAGTTATTTGAACATGACGTCACGAGAAACATGATGTGAAGTTTTTAATATTTGAAGTTCCTCTTATGTTAATAATGCCCACGCTTGCTTTAATAATCTCTAATTACAATCTTTTATATTACCCTAAAGCTGTTAAATCCAATAGAACTATTTTTAGATGAATCCTAAGATTGGGTTTAACGAAATTGACTTCAACGTTTGGATAACATTTTTGCTTAATTGAACAGAAAGAGGGCATTCATTGAAAACTTCCTACTATAAGCCATGACCATATGTAATATGCATGTCATATCATTAATTATTCATATAGAGATACTTTTTCTTAATGAAAAAGTATAATGAATTAGTATAAAGAGTCCTTAGGAGAAATGTGTCGAAGCATCGGCATTTTTACTAATGGGATAAAGAATACTTCAGAAACGTCAAATTTGAGGTCACCTTTCTCGTGGCACAAAATACAGGTAAGTTAACAATTGTTCTTTGGACTCATCGTTCTGAAATTAGTTTAAAAGGTGAAATTGGAAACTTTACTTTGCTTGAGATGTTATGGGATCTTTTAAAGAGAGGAAATGCTACACGTCATATTGTAATAAAATCAAGGTATGAGTTAAAAACATCGCTAGCATAAATGCTAATATGTCATCAAATCCAATTTAGGAAAGCAAAAATACGAATGATTTTTAGCACCAAAAAAAAAGCGGAATCAACAAGTAAAAGCAATGTTCTACAAACGTGACTATTGTTAAGCCGGAATTTACCTCACTTCATTCGTATATACATCCAGTAGAAATATTTTAACCTTAAGGCAATATACCTTGCTCATATTACAGTTGAAAGATTATGTTTGTTTCTTAGGAAATTGATTTTTGTTTCGTTTGTAAAAGATATATTTTGCCCTAATTTTTATTTCCGAAAGCTTCCATGTAAGTAGCTCTATTGCAAAAACTGTGATACTTACAATATATCCTGAGAGAAGTATAGCATAAACACCTAATAGTGTATTCAGACTAAAGGCTTTATTTTTCTCATCTAATTGGGAGGAATTCAGTTTTGAAAGTTTGTTTTGGTGCCAAGCGTCGTTTTCCCATTTCGACTGCAGACCTGACTCTTCGCAAATTGAAATAATATTCCTAAACTCGTCTGTGAAGGGTGAATCATGTCTCAGCTCATACGAACTAGGATATTTCACCATGCCACCGGGAATTGCATAGAATGGATTCTTATCATCCCTCTGAAATATATTCTCATGGGTGTTTATGTTTTCCATCGCAGAATCTTGTTTTAAATATGTGATAAAATTTTCACAGGAAAACGTGTTTTTCCCACTCGCTGGAGCATCAATCCAACTTCTATTAACCTCTCTACTAATTGAGGTATTCAAACGACTGAAGAACACTATACGATAATTATCAGACCCTCCGAATAAAATTCCAGAGCTTACAAGATCCTCCAATGTTTTGATATAAGGATATCGTGCGGGAGTTGTAAGGAAACCAAACAATGAAGCTTGATACCCTGTATTCAATGTGAGTGCAGCTAACACCCAAAGAGCAAACAAAAATTTCATCAACTTACTATTTGGAGGTGGAGGACCTGATGCTCCTAATAAAATCAAAAGACTAAACAAAAACGGTGACTTAAAAGTAAAATAATTTACAAAATGTTTTTCCACTGCCTTTAGTAGCTCTAATACTAACGAAAACAAGAAATAGCTAAGTACTACTAAAACCCAAATCTCATATTTGAAAGGAAATATAAGATTCATCCACATATGGTATAATCTGGGACGAGGAGCTACGAAAAAGTAAGACGAAAATCGTTTACTTAATATTGTTTCGAAAAGGTCCGCGATCATATGACTAGGAGGACCTTCACAAAAATAGAAATCGAAATAGTGACATTGAAACTTTTCGAATATGCCAACATCATATTGTTTATTTCCATAGTAAGGTTTAAAGTTACAACGTTCAAATCCTTTTTGTGGTTTGAAATGCTTTGTCGAAAAATTATGTTCGGCATTTGTTCTAAATTGAAAATTCAATTTTTTGGACAGTAAGTTAATTAAATTTCCTGTTACACCTTTCAAAGCATATTTATCTTTGGTCTTATTATCTAGATATAAATTTGGAAACTGATTACAAACGTGAATTGTTACAAAACACCCATTGAGATCTTTCACTTTGTTAGGAAATAAGTCAGTTCCACGGACAAATGTACCTTTTAACCATTGATCTATGACAATTGGTTTACTTGGAAAATTACAGACTTTCTTCCAAAATGTATAATAACTAAATACATCTATAGTAGTAGTAGTATTCAGAGTCTTATCTTCACTCATTAACTTCGTGCTATGAGGAGCTATGACTACAACATTATACACATCAAAAATGTACAAAATTTCAAAGATTTGAGTAACATCTCGTAAAGAATAAGAATTATTTACCAATACAATCACGCATTTTCTATTTGAGTTCCACATATGATAATATCGCAACTCTATATAAATGGAAATAATTATTTTAGGGGACCGTATGAAAAACATGTATGCTAATTTACGGTGAACGAAAAGCCATGTTTCATAAAAAAGTCTCACCCAACGTACACGGTTTCTTTTATACTCAAATTTCAGTAATGGTCCCTCGTAATTCTTCATCACTTCTGTTTCTATATCTTTTACATATCTGTTTCTTTCTGCAAATATTAACAAGTTTCTGGTCCCCCTTACGTAAGTGTTCAGTACGTTTATGGTACATTGACTTAATTCAGTTTCGAAACTAGATTTTGAGATCATTTGGATAGAAAGCCTTTGATTGTCATTTGCCATAAGAGCAATGGCAGCAGCAAAAGTGTAGAGAAATATCACCTTCATATCTAGCAATCACTCTGTAGTTCTGCAAAAAAAATGTTCATGTTAGTTAATATTCGTACCTAAATACACAAAATATATTAATATATCTAGAAATATGTTTCACATAAACGGACTTATGTATGTGAAGATAATTATTATTGTTGTTGCCTAAATAATCATACATTGTTTTACATCCTTATGTTTCATATGTCTTTGTGTAGCATTAAACATTTTACTGCTCCTGTGCTATTGAGGTTGGCTGAATCCTGTCAATCTGATTATTTAATTAATTTTGCTTACCTGTGGTTCTCTGGACAGAGAAAGCATAAATTTCTAAAACCTTCGAAAGGAGAATATAATATCCTTCTTTAAACAAATATACATGTGTGTAATTTTCAACTACTTTTAAGGGATCACGGTGGCTCAAAACACGGTGGGTATAGCCGAGCGGTCTGAGGCGTTAGGCTGACAATCGTGTGGTGAAACCCATTGGGGATTCCAATCCGTCTGAAGAGAAGATTGGTGGAATTTTAACTGTCCTCGATGTTTCTGTGTTCGTGTCCCTGTCGAGTTTAGTTGTCCTGAAAAGTGCTGAAATTAGAAAATAAGTCAGGAAGATTTTTAAAAATGGCAGAGAGTTCACCTTTATTGCATGGGGTCTTTGGTTCGATCCCAGCTCGCGCCAAGTGAATTTGATAGTGAACAAACATCGTGTGCGTGATTTTCTTCGTGGTTCTCCAGTTTTCTGCCACTTTCTTCATTCCACTATTTCACTCATTTCTCATCATCACCGCCTCCTTTAGCGTAGCCAGCATATTCGTGGGACGTAAAACTTAAAGATCACCTCATCATTTAAAGATCAGTTCCTCTTAATTGTGTTTCGACATAGTAAAGGGATATTAAATACGGTTAGTAGTATACTAAACGCTAAAAATAACTCTTATAACGATAATGTCTGTAAATATGAACAACAAGCTTTAGAACCATACTTATTTATACATAATTATGAATTGAATAACTTCGAATCTATCATAGTTGAATGAATAATAAATATCCGTGAATGCGTATTGTTAGAGTAGATGGCAATGTAACTTTTAAGCCAGAAGTATATACAGGCTGTCCCAAAGGTAATGACCAAAAATGAAGCCTCTTATTCCTATCGAAAAGAAGAAAAAATGACTTATAGTCCGGAAATATATACGGGCAGAACTAGGCAGCTTCGAATGTGGGGGAAAAGAATTTCAGACCTTCCAGCGGAATAATGATAGGAGCTAGGAGTAGGAATCAGAAAGACAAAAGCCATATCGGTTTGACATGTTAACCACATGTTACATAACTGAGCCAGAGATTCTCCGTATACGGCCTTTGGGGATTCATCGAATGTCTGTACAGCAGGGTTAATGAAACGGTGCAGTAAAGATGGAAACTATACAGAAAAAGTCCTTAAAAATGGCAAGTTTACACACACATACATGTACAATGGTAGTCAAAGCAAAGATCACTCCAATATTTAAATGTATAGTTTTATATTCATTAAAAAAAATTTCTTCTTGCGAACAACTAGAACATCAACTTCTTCTATTATAAACATTCCTCATTTGGTATAGTATATATGTTTAAATAAACATTTAAGTTTCTAGTTCTACTTAGGGAACAGGGAGACGTTTGGGTGTGGACCAACCGCACATCCTCTGTGCAATTACTACCCTGACTGGTGTGCAAAACTTAAGCGCGACTTAGAGAAAGTAACATAAAAGAATTGCAGATTGGATGGAAATGAGTGAACACCTGACAACGTGTTGGCAGTTCCTCCACTTGTACATTGGCAGCAAGGCGTAAGCGTGAACGTAGCGTCGAATGGGTCTACTCCCTCAACACGAAGCAGCTGAATCACAGGGAAGGACAGAAATTTGTTAACGTGCATTGCAATGGTGTTAGTCATAACAATATGGTACGGAGACCACATTTGAGTGAATTCACACAGGGAACAATCGTCGAGAATCTAGAAGAAGGATAGTAAGGAGAGGTAGTGATTAAGCACGGTCAAATTTAGCAAAGGAAGTCCACTACAGGTGGCTCAGTGGTAGCGCGCTTGCCCCTTGTGAATCGGTCCTTGATTCGATTTGCTCGTTTAGGACAAACACTATGTGCATGGATTATCACTAGGTTGTCCTACCTTCAAAATTTTAACTGCAGACCCAATGGGAAAACAAACATTAGGAAGATCTAACCGCAGATGCTAGAACAATATTAAGAAGAATCTGTAAAAATAGGAATACAAAATGTAATTGGCTAAGGACAGAAGTCATATAATGCTTTCGTGATTACGGCATTGATTCTCCATAAACCAAATTGTTTCTTAGTTAGCTTTGTTGTTAACAATTCACTCATGGGCAATAGATAACATTAGTTATAACCAAATGCCAGGTAACTGCGTACAAAGGCAAGAAATTTGTTCCTAAACTATTGCGACACATTTTTTGTAACACCCTGTATGCTTCTATTTTTACAAAAGAACTTTACCTTGAAGGACGAACTTCTTAAATCATGTGTAAATGACGAATAAATACTATACTATTAGAGACCTCTTCAGAATGCAATTTCTCTAACTGTTTCAGTTTAACGTCCCACTTTTATGCCCGTTAATCTAAAGGAGACAATAATTAAGGCAAGTTAATGATGGTGGAATAAGATGTGAAGGAAACGGGAAAACCCCGAGAAAACACACGGATACAATGTTGTCCGCCACCAACTTGGTTGGCCAGGATCAAATCAGGGACTCTACATACCTAAGGCAAGCAATCTTTCACTGAGTCACCGTGCCTCCTGTCTCTTCTCAAGATAAGTAGTGAACTTATTTCTTTCCAACATAGAAAGTATTCTTTACTAGTAAATCTGCGATCAGAATGAGATAAACGTTTAGGTGGTCCCGGGCTTCAAGTCGAAAGCCAAAGCCCTGAACTTGTAATCAAGTGTAAGATGAGAGGTCACAAATTCAAAAATGCGGTGAAAGTTTTGTAGAGAAAATGCAGAAAGCATTAGATGTTTACTTACTAAAGAATTTGATTTAATTATACCAAGTGGCGTAATTTTAATCTAAGGAGTGTCTAAGCACTATTATCTCGTTAAGAGTTGAAGATTTGGAAAGCAGAATTAATCGAACTTAGCAACTAGAAGTCCAAATTGAGATTAAACCATTCAATATTCAGCACAAATTCAACTGACATAATTATTGTTTTCGTAAAATACTGGAATATTCTCGATAAGAGGTATAACCGTTATGTACCATTACTTTAACGATCTGTTCTCTATATTTAGCAAAGTGACGATTATGAAACACCATAAATCTAGTCAGTTTCTGATAGAGACAAATATAATTATCCTAATATCTTACTCCAAAACTTCTGCCAAAACAATTTAAAATTTGACATGAAACAGATTTCGTGTAACTAAAATTATGGTTTCATATGGTTTTAGAGTTAGCAGTGACATTATGCATCATAAGAATGATTTTCCCTCCAAAACGATTGTGCGAAAACATGTAACATATATATTATCTATATGTTGATTATCTGTCATATTAAATGGAATATCACGTGCGCTATTAATAATGTCGTAGTTTACATTATTCATTATTGTAGTTCAAAACGAGGTAATATAAATTATATTGTAAAATGTATAATCCAAGAAATGTCCACTTCTCTATTATCATCCTATTTGAGAATTAAGTTGACAAGAAGACTGATGAAATGCTTCGTGTGGAATATTGTTCTACATGGGTCAGAGTCATAAATCTTACTCAAAAATTATGACAAACGGCTAGAAATTTCCAAAACGTAGCTAAGAGGAAGAATTGGAGAATTAGCTGGGTCGAAAGGAAAACTAAAGATAGGGCGTTAGAAATGGAGGAGGAGAAGAATACAATTTCGAACAATGTTAAGAAGAGGAAGAGAAACTGATTGGGACATTGGCTAAGACCAAATTGTATCATGAAGAACGTGCTAGAGAGTATGGTGGTAGGACAGAGTGGGAGGGAGAGAATTAAGCTACACGATATCAAAACAGAAAAATCGTTCGTGAAGAAACAAAAGAGGTTAGCGGAAGACTCTAGAGCATGGAAGCTTCTCAGTTGTGGCAAGTGACCTCAAAATACTGGCAGAATAGCTATGATGATGATCTCTATTATGCCAAATGAGTAAATATATAACGGGGCTCGTTTATACCTAATGGTCAAGACTGTACACTTTCTCATGATGATAGAAATCCTTCTCGTATCTGATCGGCATCTGGTTCTGGTTCTCATTGAAACTGGCTTTCTTTGAATTGTAAGCCAAAATATATGACAATGTCATACATAACTCTCCTCTAGAGAATTTGTGCCAAAACAGGAGCAAACATATAATTATACGTTAGATCTAAAAATCCTAGCTTGGTTTCCCTTACAAAATTCATACAGTTGCTATCTCACATCAAATGTTACCGGTCCCGTCGGAGATAAGAAAAAGAATATAAAAGCAATAACAAATAAATAAAAAAATCATATAGCGTATATAGGGTTGACCTTTTATCTTGATACACATTTTTAACTTTTAAATTAATGTACACAAACACTGAAACTTCATATCGTGTAAATATCGACAAGGCTAACATATTTTATTCAATTTCCAATACTACTACGTAAACAGTGTTGCCAACCTAACCAACAAAGACGGATCTATCCCAGGGCTGGAGGCGCGGGATTGCTCCCTACCCAGTTTTTTGAATGACAACAGTAATTGAAGCTATTATATATTTTTGAAAGTTTGTAGTAAGTGTTTAACGAATGCGGTCGAGGTAATCGCTATAGCTACTTATTACCATTAAAGTATTGAAAACTTTGCTTCCGTTCGCTTATGAATAGTACCGTACATACTGATGTACTAAGAGTATAATGTTGTAAGTCCCTCTGATGTGATCCTAATAAAATAAGGTTGCTGTTTACGGAACATCGGGCTTTAAGAACACAAAGAATTCAAGTCCAGTTAGCAAAGATGCGAGGAAAAGAAACCTTCATTTTGCAAGGTACGATGAAATACGTAGATTTGATGTTCAATTTAGCTTCCCTGTCAGCAGCGAGGCTATATGAGATTTGGACCTACAGTTTAACGTAAGATCCAAACCACATAATCTCCCGCCTGGAATTGAACCCAAACGCAACACTTAAGTACATGGAAAAGTTAGCACCCATCTTTTATACTATAATATTTATTTACGATTTCTGAACATGAATGTTTTGAGTTGTACAAGGAACTTCTGAGACAGATCGTAAAAATGAAATATATCCAAAATGACCCAAAGTGGATTTGATTCTCTTGTGCAGTGAATGCGCTACATAATGGTAAAAAAAAGGTACAATGAAAAGAAACGACTGAATTCAGACTGTTAAGAAATATATGTGTATCACTCTTTTTCCGATCCTGTTTAATTTCAGATCAATTAAATACTTGCATATTATGCTTGTTTAGTGATATAACATAGACATTTAATATTTGAATGTATTGTATAATACTAACGGTATAATAATAAGAAATTCGATGTAATACCGGTGTTTTTTTTAAATAATAATAAATAAACTTCATGTATAATCTCTTTGTAATAATTGAAACTCTGTTTTACACGAATTTAGTTCATAAACGTAGGAAATAAATTTGTTTCATAGTTTGATCAGTTTTGAGGATTTTATCTCGGTCGTAGACTTAAAACTTTTAAACTAAATATGTAGAAAACTTGAATGTGGGTAATTGAATATATTCCTGAAATTTTAAGCAACGCTCTATGCGCATTATTTTCTTTAATGTTGCATAATTTCTTGACTACATACAGTACGAGGTATGTATTATACGAATATTGATACTTGATATACACCTGAGAGATTATACAATCCTTTATATTCAACATTTTCTTTGGAGTTGCATAACTTCTTGATCTTAACAAAAGGGAAAGTTCCTATATGTATTATACGAATATGGATCCTTGATATACGGTACGCCTGAAACATTATAAATCTCATATATTTATAATTTTCCTTGGTGCTGTATATGCTCCTGACCACAGACAAAGGAAAGTTAATATTTTATATGAATATGAATACTTGTTATTCACCGTGTTTCAAAAAGAGTGACCTGATTTTGGACAGTAATAATTACGTAACATGAACGTGTCAGCAAGGAAATGAGTGCTATTTGAATGGGCGTGGTGCGTCGTCAAATGTCAGTCAATGCGACCTTTCTGTTTTCTGTCAGTTAGAAGTGATATGGCATCTGCTCAACAGTGATTTCGGTGATTCAGTGACTTTTCTTGTGATGAGTTCTTCCCCCCTTAACCTTGTGAAGTAGAAGAAGTGAAGTACATAGTAAGAGGCGTCATAATTTCTACGAACACTGATATATTAAGTAAAGTTTATGACGAATTTAGCTATCGTTTAGATGTTCTTCGTGCTTTTGCTGGTGAACACATACAGCATTTTCAGGAAGATATTTAAAACGTGAAGATTTTGTAAGTATTTGGCAATTTATCGCATTTTTGTAGTATGTTTTTATGAATATATATATGCGTTTAAAATTAGGTAATTCTTTTTGAAATACCCTGTACTTCTGAGACAGTACATACATGCATTTTTATAATATTCTTCAGAGTTGCATAAGTTCTTCATCACAGATTTAAAAAAAAAGTTTGTATATAATGTGAATATGAATACTTAATATACTTAATATACAATCCACTATTGGTAATTATTTTTCAGTTTGCAATATCCCTTCAGCAGCGAAAAACGAAAAAGAAAATTTTGAGTATCGTAATGAAGTAATGGTTTCCTTTTTTCTAAGTGTAGAGTACGATATACTAGGTGAAAGACATAATATGGGTAACAAAAAGGAAATGTACTGTACTACAAAATATAAACATTATTTACTTTTGCTCTGTTCTTGTAGAGCTTTTTATTAACTGTAATGTGTTCATACAACTATATAACCTTGAGCTATATATAATATTTATTTCTCTGCTTCTTTAAATCTTAGTTGTTCTTACATATGAAACAATATTAATAAGAAATAATTAATCATTCTAATAAAAAGAACAGGCTTAAAACCAAAACCACACGCGTATGTATTCCCCAGTAATAAATATACATTACTGGAATACATTGAAATAAATGTTTATATATTTACGTATTGTTTTAAATAACTTGTTCCTACAATTCAACAAAATAGAATGCACAGATTTGTGTATATGTATAGGATTATGTTTTTTCACCATACGCACACATATATGCACACATTCACTCAAATTTGCAAAATGACTTTTGGTTTTAAAAAGTATAGACAGAGATTTTTGTTATTAAAAAAATGAGTTTTATGGAGAATATTCCTTAAGGGCTTTTTGTTGTAGAATGTTTGTCTTGGTCGTTAACAACCTTAATTTCATTCAATTTTCAGCAGCATTGAATAGAGTTTGTGGTTTTGAAACTGAATTCTTATTTGTGTCATAAGCCATAAACTAGCAAATAAACAAAATAAAATAAAGAAATAAACAACTATTACGATATTTGTTTTTAGTCAATCTTGCTGCAGCTTTTACACTTTTGGTCGGCTGCATTGATAACACAAGTCTATCCTCTGATTCTTTTGTAGACATGTAACTAATATTTTTGTTTAAAAAACGATAAGTATATATAATAATAATGCTATGTAATTACAGAACATTGAAAATGATCTTTACTGACTTCAGACGTATATAAACACAAACAGTGTAAGTTAGTATGGAAGCAATCCGAAACGTTGCAGTACAGCCGTTGTGCTGTTATGCAACCATACTCACACTATTGAATGAAGGTTGCCTATAAACATGTTATTTTGCAGTAAACCACCCAGAATCAGTTGAAATATTTTATAGTAGCACCAAAAATTGAAATTAGATCATAAAGAAATTTACGTTATTGGGATCTTAAACTTTACAAGGATACTATCACTGTTAGAAATAGCTTTATTTTTAAGATGCTCATTATTTTACCGAGACATTGGAACTTCCAGAAAACCAGTTTCTGCCTTCAAAATCATTTAAATTTTACAACGTATCTTGCAAGGTGAATTGTAACGTTACACTATATTGTGTTTTGTTGAGTAGATATTGTATATTTAACAAGATTATACCATATGTGACTGGCTTGGATTGTGTGAAATATTTCCCTTCTTGCCAAAATATTTCCCTTATTTCCCCACTTGCTATATAGAGTACTTGACAATTGCTTTTGAAACAATATATATTCATCCATAACTTTCTGGAACTAGAGCCGAGTAGACCAAGTTACTTACATACGGATCTAGATATTAGTAATGCTTTCTTGTCAAATGTTGGCTATGATTTAACGTCATGCAAACAAAATACAACGTGATACTCCAAGACGAAAGTGTGAAGCAATGTTGGAAAAACGACAAAAAATAAAGTGATTGTAGGGAATTCGTATCATACGAAAGACGTACGGCCACTGCGGGGAGCAGCGTCTTTCACATCTATTTGAACGTTGTGTTGGCAAGACTGGAATATTTTCCAGCCAGTGAGATCGGTACAACAGCATTACAAAAATATGTATATATTTAGAGCTTATTAGTTCTGAACTCCATAGAATTAGTTGGGAAAATCTTATAAAAATATAATTGTTAATCTTAAGATGAATAGACAAATTTGACACTTTCTAGAAGTATTCTCAAGGTCAAACTTAAACTACACAAAGATTTGGTTCTTAAATGGTGATCTCCATTCTAAATAGTTCCAGAATTAATGCCTAATAGTTAAGAACGTAAAGGACAAGTTTATGGTTGGTGTATATGGAAAGCTACCACAAACACTTTGAAATTAAAACGAAAATTTTTCAGGGTTTAGTGCTTAATTAGTCTCTTTATCCCACATGATCCTAGAATTTATGAAGTTGGCAAAACCAAGTTGAAAAAATTTTAAAAAAGCGTATCGTGTCGGAAATTATTGTTTTCCACAACATACACTCATAGAATCAGTGATTAATACGAAACAACATACAGGACATATTTATGTTTCATATCTATGTGATGTTAGCCCAACCACATTTTTTAAAAAAAGGAAAAGTATAATGGAAGTTTTACGTCCCATGGTTACGTCTGTTGGTCTATAGAAGGTGCTGATGATGAGCATAACTGAAAGATAGAATGGAGAAAGTAGGAAACAACCCGGAGAATGCCGAGGAAACCCACGCATACGGTGATTGTTCACCACATAGCCTGCTAGCGCGAGCTGGTAACGCACCAGGGACCCCTTGCACCAGAGGTGTACGCTCTACCACTGAGGCACCTTGGCCAACTTAAAAAATGAAAAATGTCTTCATTTCCTCCAGGACCAGAAAATTCAAACAAAAATGAAGGTGAACGACTAAAAGATTGAGAGAAATCCATAATTATTATTGTAACTAGTTACGATGATTCTTCAAAATTAATTACAAAAGCCCAAATTCCACTTCGACAGAAATCTTATTCATAACATCAAATTCAATACTCTATTAAGGTCAATACTCTATTAAGGCCAATATTAAGGCCATCAAGTTCAATACTAAATTTGACAAGAAACCGATTTCGTGTAACTAAAATTATGGTTTCGCTAGGTTTTAGTGTTAGCAATGACATTACGCGTCGTGAGAATAATCTTCACTTGAAAACAATTGTGGGAAAACATGTAACATATAATATATTATCTAGATGTTAATTAGCTGCCATATTACATGTAATATTACGTGTGCTATTAATAATGTTATAGAATACATTATTCATTATCCTAGTTCAAAAAAGTTAATATAAATCATTTTGTAAAATGTATAATCCAAGAAATGTTCACTTCTCTTTTATCATCATAGTTGAGAATTAAGTTGAGAAAAATAATCATAAAATGCTTCATGTGGAGTATTGTTCTGTATGAGTCAATCATGAAACATATAATATATTATCTAGATGTTAATTAGCTGCCGTATTAAATGTAATATTACGTGTGCCATTAATAATGTTATAGATTACATTATTCATTATCGTAGTTCAAAAAAGTTAATATAAATCATGTTGTAAAATGTATAATTCAAGAAATGTTCACTTCTCTATTATCATCATAGTTGATAATTAAGTTGAGAAAAATAATCATAAAATGCTTCATGTGGAGTATTGTTCTGTATGAGTCAATCATGAACATTACGCTAAATTGATGACAAATGGCTGGATGTTTTCGAAATGTGGCTGTGGAGAAGAATGGAAGAATTAACCGGGTCCGGAGAAAGAAACGAAAGATAGGGTCTTAGAAATGGTGGAAGAGAATTTTGGACATTGTTAAGAAGAGGAAGAGAAACTGATTGGGACATTGGCTAAGAAGGAACTCTATCATAAGGGACGTGCTAGAGGGTATGGTGGTAGGAGAGAGAGATAGCGAATCGACAAATAATGGATGATATCAAAACAGAAAAATCGTAAGCGAAGACGAAGAGGTTAGCGTAAAAGACTCGACTTTTTTTAAAATCTTTCCCCTGGTCGCCCCATCTGTTCGCATACCTTATCCAACATTTCTACCACCCCATGCGAAATCTGGCTCTCTTGCAATCAGTATCGCCAAATAGTTCTCTTAGACCTGATAACTTTGGTCCTCTTTTTCTCAACAAACCTGCGTCAATTACTGCAGTTTCTCTGTCTATCTTATTCAATAGATGCTTCAAGAAAGGGGCATTATCCCACTAGTTGGAAACTAGCTCACGTGACCCAAATATATATATATATATATATATATATATATATATCACGACTTAAAGATTGTGTATCCTCCTATAGGTCAATATCTCTTATTTCTGTGACATCAATTACACTGGTCGGCAAAATGAAATTTTTTCGCTCCCATGAACGAAAATAGGTGATTCCTAAAGGTTTCGAGCTCCTGCGTTCTAATCCGTAACGTTTTTCTCGAGGACGTATCAGTTTTCAGGGAGGAGGGGGGTGTTTCAATATCCTCCCAAAGATGCTATTCTCCACCCATAATAAATTTGCACGTTATAATTTAAATATAATTATAAACGATGCAGATAAAATTGCATAAAAAGTTCAAGTTTAACACTTCCGTGTCACTTGGTTTTCCTACTCGTCTTGTAATAACTACAGGGTGCCTCGCGTGTCACTTTCCAACAGAAGTCTGCCAACATATTCACACTGCATTTACCACTGTAGCGACTCTCCATGGTAGCTATTTGCTGGTCAAACCTTTCCCCGTGTTCGTCAGGGTCCTCCTCCAAGCTGTACATTTCAGTGAAGAAGTCCAGGTGGCAATGCAGGAAGTGTAACTTTTGGGACATATTACATCCCATGTTACGAAATGAAGTAATTAACCTGCCCACAATGTCCTTGTAATCAGGTGACTTATGATTCCCTAGAAAGTTAATGCACACTTCTCGAAAGGCCACCCAAGATTCACTTTCCACTTCATTAAGCTTAGAAGAAATGTAGTATCCTTATAAACGTCTCTGATTTGAGGTCCCGTTAAAGCACCTTCTTTTACCTTGGCCTCGCTGAGTCTTGTGAATAGTTTTCTGAGATGAGTAAATGATTCACCATCCCGGTTCAGACCCTTGACGAAGACCTTCATGAGAGCTAATTTGATATGAAGGGGTGGTAAGAATATTTTCTCCGAATCCACTAAACGTTCATTAGCCACGTTAATCTCCCCTGGGACCAGTTGCTTCCTTGGCGTCCATTTTGTGATGGTATACTGATCTTTGGCTCGACTATCCCAATGACACAAGAAGCAGCAGTGCTTTGTGTAACCTTCTTGTAAACCGGTGAGGATGGCAATAACCTTAAGGTCAGAGCATACAGACCACTGGAACTGTCCGTACTTAATTTTCTGCAATAGGTTTCGCATGTTCTCGTATGTTTATTTCATATGCACAGCATGAGCAAGAGGGATGGCTGGCTTTTCGCTGCCTTGAGACTTATCCTAGAGGAATCTACGAATAGCCTCCAATCTTCAGTGTTGTAGTTCAATTTCAGTTGTCCCATAAGCCCAGTTGTCCCATAATGTGACTTGAAGACACCAAATCACCATCCTTTGTAAAATTAGAAACTAGGCTCACCTTTCTTTTCCTATACATCGATATATTCACATCTTGGTTTAGTAGATTCCCTTGTTGAAGTCGTGATGCAAGCAACAGGGCCTTAGACTTGGGAAGGTTTATGTCTGATCAGACCATTCAGCTCTTCCTGACTTAGAACATGTGGTTCATTAGTGTCAGGCACTGGAGCGTAATTGGGATCTGATTGTGTACTCGAAGATTGTGCAACATCCTCACAAGCAGCAGATTCTTCATCGGATGAAACACTGCACAGGGTCTCTTGGTATGAGTCTCGTGGTACGGGTACTGGCAGACAAACATCATGTTTCACAGTTATCCTCGCGGAATCCTAGTTAGGATACTGTATTTTATGCTTCATGTTTTTGAGAAACCTTTTATATTAGTCAGGCAGAAGTAACAGTCTGAAACATGATCACGGGGCTCGCGCCAAACCATAGATACGGCGAACGCCATCGATTTATGTGTACCTTTCAATCATCCTGTGAGAGTACGCGCACACGAGTTACAAATTTGTTCCGTAACCTAAACGCGATCCTGGTCGCCGATTCTATACCCGAAGTACAGATGGTAGGCTGTCTTCAGTAACGGTGACAATGGCCTACTTTGTCCCTTGAAAATCATTTCCCACATATGGAGCAGAATGACTCTGTCGAATTGTTGCAAGTTTATGGCATGTTCGTTTCACACAAACGTCAATATTTGAAGCAGATACACAGACACAGCGAAATACCACCTTCTAACACGAAGATCAACTCGAAACTGAAATATTTGTTTCACGCGGCAATGTGGTGTATGTCTTGGCGCCTTTTTTCAACAATCTGTCTGCCGTCTAGACAAAAGAGAGCAGACGAATGATCGCAAGTTGATTATGAAACCTTTCTCCGTCAATAACGCCTAGGTTTTATTGTATGCAGTGTGGAAGACAATAAATCTTTGCAACCTAAGGGGAGGGGCTACGTTTCAGGGGGGTCGTGAGCTAGAGAAAAGAATGTTTTTGGGATATAGTCTAGTGACAGTTCTTAGATTAAGATAAAAATTCAGAATTATGCGCTCTAAACACGGAAAACACATATTAAATACGAAAAATGCGATTTTTCTATCAATTATGAAAACAATACCCCGCCAAAAGAAACTTACCAAAAGAAAGTTACTTACTGGAACGTTCTCGATGAGATATTCGTAGTGAGCGTCTAGAAATCTATCCGGTACAGCCTTTAATTCTCGTGGGAGGATTTCCATTCCGACCAATGTTATCTGCGTTCGATTTCCGGCTGGAGCTCATGTGGTTCGGATTTCACGTTAATCAGTAGTTCGAATTCTGATATAGCCTAGCTACTGAACGGGACGTTAAACTCAAGATAAACTCAACTCAATTATCTGCGAAAAAAATAATCAAGGACAGGCTATTTAAATTCACCTCACGTTACACGCACAGTTATGAGCACGGCTTTCTACCGAAAAGCTAAGTTTCACGAATTTAAGTACTCCTATTTCCTCTGCAGTTAAATGTAGGAATAATTATAATAGTTGTTATCTACTTTGATCCCTCGAAAGCATTTGACTCTGTCAGTCACATTTATCTTCATCACATGCTCTCCAATAGATTTAATGTATACACGACTCCAAAAGTGCATTACCACCTGCAATTCTCCTTTTCCTGCAATAGCAGGCAACCCAAAACACTCGGCGGTTGGGTTGGTTCCGAATTCGAAAGGCGCTGGACCAAACCTCAATTTTGTAATAAATATATCAATGTGGCAAACTGCAAATAAGGGAATAAAACAAATTGTTAAAAATGACAATAATATTATCGTGACGGAAATGGATGACATCAAAAGTTACAAAATGATCTTACTTAAGCAGTTCAAACAAGATGAACGGTAAGAAACATATATCAGAGGAAAGCATTTCTCTCCTCACCTCCCACAAAAAGAATCTCATAAAAAGAAAAAGTTACATACAGTTACGTAAGTTTTAATATAAAAGCCCCACTCTATATTGTGAAAGTTGACACCAGAAACGCAAGAACAAATAAACCAAAGTCAATGAAATTGTGCACGGATATTGTAGACGTAAAAGGAGGGAATACGAGTTTCGTATTTTCCTGGAAAAAACGGCTGGGTGGGGCACGGACCCCTCCAAACCTTTGATCACGAAATATCATAATGCTAGTAACAGTATGTGAGAAGTGTGTAAAAGACATGAAGAATTGTAACAGAACTTTTTGTATTGAAAATACGCAAAAACTAAAGGAATACGGGCTTTTTAAATTTTCTGCGGAAAAACTGATTTAGGGGCAAAAGGTCCCACCCAAAATTTTGAAACTTAACGCCCGAAAGGCAACAAGAAGTGAACCGAAGTGAACGAAATTAAGCGCAGATGTTGCAAACGTAACATGAGGATACGAGTTTTGTATTTTCCTCGAAAAAACGGTTGGGTGGGGCGCGGACCCCTCCAAACCTTTGATCACGGAAAATCAAATGTGCTGGTAACAGCATGTCATATGTGTGTGAAGGACATGAAGAATTTAATCAAACTGCGTGTATGGACAATACGCAAAAAATAAAAGAAAACATTTATTTAAATTTTCTGTGAAAAAGCGGTTTTAAGGGGAAAAAGCTCAAACCCAAAATTTTGAAAGTTGATGCCCGAAATGCAGAAGGAAGTGAACCGAAGTGAATGAAATTTTGCACAGATATTTTGGACAAAACGGGGAATCCGCGTTTCGTATTTTCCTGGAAAGAACGGTTGAGTGGGGCACCGATCCCTCCAAATATTTGATCACGAAAAATGAAAGGTGCTAGTAACAGTATGTCAGTCAGATGTGTGTAAAGAACATGAAATATTGAAACGAAACTTCTTGTATGGATAATACACAAAAAATAAAGGAACATAGGATTTTCTATGTTCTTCGCAAAAACGGTTTTAGGGGGCAACCTCAAAATTTTGAAATTTGACGCCCGAAAGGTAAGAAGAAGTGAACCGAAGTGTAAGAAATTTGTCACAGGTATTGTAGATATAAAATGTGCTAATACGGGTTTAGTATTTTTCTGGAAGAAACGATTTGGTGGGGCACTAATTCCTCCAAACCTTTGATCACGAAATATCAAAAGTGCTAGTAACCGTAAAGGACATGAAGAATTGCAACAAAACTTTATGTATGGACAAAAAAATAAATGAATATTGTTTTTTTATTTCCCGCGGAAAAACGGTTTTAGAGGGAAAAAGCTCCCATCCAAAATTTTTGAAGTTGACGCCCGAAAGGCAGAAGAAAAAATGAAATATTTGAGTTTTACGTCCCACGGTTATGCCGGTTAGACTAACGGAGACGGTGATGATGAGTAATGAAAGAAATGGTGGATGAAGAAAGTGGGAGGAAACGGAGAACCCCGAGAAAACACACGCACACGGTGTTTGTTCACCACAAGGTTCACTTGGCGGGGGCTGGGATCGAACCCTGGACACCAAGCACCAGAAGTGAACTCTACCACTGAGCCACCACGGCCACTGAAAGGCAGAAGTAAACCGAAGTGAATAAAAATTTTCACATATATTGCATACGTAAAATGAGGATACGAGTTTCGTATTTCCTTGGAAAAAACGGCCGCGTGCGGCACGGACCCCTCCAAACATTTGGCCACGAAAAATAAAAAGTTCTAGTAGCAATATGTCAAATGTGTGTAAAGGACATGAAGAATTGCAAACGAACAGAAGTGAATAAAATTTTGCACACGTGTTGTGAAAATAAAATGTGGGAATACTAGTTCCGTATTTCCTGAAAAAAAAAACTGTTAGGTGGGGCAAGGACCCCTCCAAACATTTGCTCAGGAAATATCAAAAGTGCTAGTAGCAGTATATCAGATTTGTGTAAAGGACATGAAGAATTCCAATGAAACTTTATGTACGGGCAATACGCAAAAAATGTAGAAGGTTTTTTTCTGCAGCAAAACGGTTTTAGGGGCAAAAGCTCTCACACAAAATTATGAAGGATGGCGCCCGAAAGGCAAAAAGAAGTGAACCGAAGTGAATCAAATTGTGCACGGACATTGTAGACATAAAATGAGGGAATATGAGTTTGCTATTTTCCTGGAGAAAAGGGGTGGGTGGGGCACGGCCCCTCCCTAACGTTTGATCACAAAAAAATCAAAAGTGCTAGTATGTCAGATGTGTGTCAAGGACATGAAGAATTGCAACATAACTTTGTGTATGGCAAAAAGTAAACGAATACAGGTTTTTCTAAGTTCTGCGGAAAAACGGTTTTAGGGGCAAAAGCTCACACCCTAAAGTTTGAAAGTTGAGCTCGAAAGGCAAAAAGAAGTGAACCGAAGTGAGTGCAAATGTGCACATATATTGTAGGCATAAAATGAGGATACGGGTTTCATATTTTCCTGCAGAAAATGGTCGTGTGGGGCACGGACCCCTCCAAACCTTTGATAACAAAAAATTAAAATGCTAATAACAGTATTTAGAAAGTGTATAAAGGACATGAAGAATTGCAATGAAATTTTTGTATTGATAATATGCCAGAAATAAAGCAATACGGGTTCTTTTATGTTCTGCTGAAAGTGGTATTAGGGGGCAAAAGCTCCCGCACAAAATTTTGAAAATTGACGCCCGAAAGGCAAAAAGAAGTGAACCGAAGTGAATGAATTTCTACACAGATATTGTAGACCTAAAATGAGGAAATACGGTTTCCTACTTTCCTGGAAAAAAAGGGTTGGGTGCTGCATGGACACCTCAAAACCTGTGATCACGAAATATTAAAAGTGCTTCCAACAGTATGTCAGATGTGTGCAAACAACATGAAGAATTCCAACATAACTTTCTGTATTAACAATACGCAAAAAAAAAAAAAAAACAAAAAAAAAATTGTTCTGCGGAAAAACGGTTTCAGAGGCAAAAGCCACCACTCGAAATTTTGAAAGTTGACGTCCGAAAGGCAAGAAGAAGTGAGCCGAAGTGAATGAAATTGTGCACAGATATTGCAGACGTGAAATTTGAATACGAGTTTTGTACTTTCCTGGAAAAAACAGTAGGGTGGTGCACAGACCCCTCCAAACCTTTTATCAAAAAAAAAGTAATAGTAACAGTATGTCAGATGTGTGTAAAGGAAATGAAAAATTGCAACATAACTTTTTGTATGGACAAAAAATAAAGGAATATGTTTTTTTATGTTCTGCGGGAAAACGGTTTTTGGGGGGCAAAACTTCCCAAACAAAATTGTGAATGTTGACTCCCGAAAGGCAAAAAGAAGCGAACCGAAGGGAGTGAAATTGTGCACAGATATTGTAGACATAAAGTGAGTGAATACGGGTTTCGTATTTTCCTGGAGAAATCGGTTGGGTGGGGCACCTACCCCTCCAAACCTCTGATCACAAAAAATTAAAAATGCTAGTAACAATATGTCAGATGTGTGTAAAAGACATGAAGAATTGCAACAAAACATTTGTATGGACAAAAAATAAAGGAATATGTTTTTTCTTTTTTGCGGAAAGACGGTTTTAGGATCAAAAGAACCCAAAACCAAAATTTTGAAAGTTGACCCGCGAAAGGTAAGAAGAAGTGAACTGAAGTGAATGAAATTTGGACAGATATTGTAGACACAAAATTAGGGGATATGGTTTTCGTATTTTCCTGGAAAAACGGTTAGGTGGGGCACGGACCCCTCCAAACCCTTCATCACGAAATATCAAAATATCTAGTAACAGTATATTAGATGTGTGTAGCGGACATGATGAATTGCATCAAACTGCGTGTGTGGACAATACGCAAAAAATAAACGAATACATTTTTAAATTTTGGTTAAAAACGGTTTTGGTTGGCAAAAGCTCCCGTCTACAATTTTGGAATTTGACCCCAAAAGACAAGAAGAAGTGGACCGAAGTGAATGAAATGTGCACTAATATTGTAGAGGTAAGGTGAGGGAATACGTGTTTCGTATTTTCCTGAAAGAAAAAAAAACTTGTGAGTGAACCGAGGCGTTGAGTTGCGGGAGAAGTGGACCGAAGCGAAAGCAATTGTATGTAGATATTGGATATGTAAAATATGGCCTTCCGTGTTTCACAAGTGTCGTGCCTCCATCCTATTTCTTCAAATTTGGCAGATCAAGTAACAGCAAACACAAACAGTATAGCGTATTTTATAGTATTTCAGGAGGCACCTTTAATCCTTGCAATGTTTTTTCAGCATAAAGAAAAACACATATCCATTTATTTCCAGTTTGCTATTGATATGCCAAATTTGAATCAAGACGGATATTAACACTTGAGAAACTCGAGAGCCCTTATTTTACATATAATATCTACACACAATTTGATTTGCTTAGGTCCACTCCTTTCTGAGCTATTACGGTAATATTTTCTTTTTTTCGGATGGGACCTAGGCCCCAACACTGTTTTTCCGCAAAAATTAAAACATGTTTCATGTACTGTTTTGCAAATAGTCCCTTTACGAAGTTTCGTTGCAATTCTCCATATTCTTTAGGAACTTTTGCGTATGCTTATTTGCACTTTTGATATTCCGTAATCAACGGTTAGAAGGTCCGTGCCTCACTCAACCGCTTTTCCCGAAAATACGAAACCAAATTATCTCATTTTTCGTCTACAATATCCCCGCACAATTTCATTTAATTCGGTGCACTTCTTCTTGCATTTTGGGCCTCAAATTTCAAAATTTGGGGTAGGGGCTTTTGCCCCCCTAAAACCGTTTATTCCGCAGAAAATAAAAGAAAAACCGTATTCGTTTATTTTTTGCGTATTGTCTCTATACAATGTGTCGTTCCAATTCGTCATGTCCTTCAAACACTTCTGTTATTAGCAGTTTTGATATTTCACGATCAAAGGTCTGGAGGTGTGTGTGTCCCACCTAAACGGTTTTCTTTTTTTCTGGAAAATAAGAAAAACGTATTCCTACATTTTATGTCTACAATATCTGTGCATAATTTCATTCACTTCTGTTCACTTCCTCTGGCCTTCGGGCCTTAACTTTCAAAATTTTGGGTAATAGCTTTTGCCCCCTGAAACCGTTTTTCAGCACAAAATAAAAAAAAAACCGTGTTCCTTTATTTTTTGGTATGTTGTTCATACACAAAGTTTCGTTGCAATTCTTTGTGTCCTTTACACACATTTGTCATATTGTTATTATCACTTTCAATATTTCGTGATGAAAGTTTTGGAGGGGTCCGATCCCCACCTAACCGTTTTTTCCAGGAAAATACGAAACACGTGTTCCCTCATTTTATGTCTGCAATATGTGTGTAAAATTTCGTTTACTTCGGTTTCCTTGGTTTTTGCCTTTGGGGCGTCAACTTTCAAAATTGTGGGTGGGGTGTTTTGCCCCTTTAAACCGTTTTTCCGCAGAAAATAAGAAACACGTATTCGTTTATTTCATGTGTAGTATCTACCTTCCAAATTTTATCAAAATCAGAGTGTTACATTTCAGAAGTGTTGCTTGTTAATAATAATATTTCTTTAAATTTGTATGAACAAATAGAGGGAATTAAAGCGAAAAATTGGGATCAATTGGAACTTTCGGCTCCTACCAACATTGAAAGAAATGACAGCACAAGTATTTGGATGCAAGGTAGACATGAAATTTAAAACAGAGTTTTAACTATATTTCTGTCATGATTTTAATGCACACTGCGAAGTTTTTAAATGCTAATTAAGTCAGGATTTCACATCCAAATTAAGTTGGAACATAATAATTCTTGTTAGTAAACCCGAGTCGCAATGCAAATTTAAGATTAGCCAATACTTTAGATAGCATGGGAAAAAGGTGAAGACTGAAACCTAAGTGTGCGGCCAAGTGGGTTGCGAGGCGATTTAATAAATTGGATGTCTTCTACTCGGCAGAGTCCACCTCAACCGTTTCATTTTGTTTTAAAACGAAACATTTTTGTCATGAGTTACATTTAGGGATGCGCACGAGACGAATCGTGACAGGATTTTCCTGATAAAATTCGAGTCACGACACGGCACTTCCAATAGAGAAATATACATTTTTCGAGTCGAGACATCACTTTTACAGCACATTTTTGAGACGAGACAGCCACAAATCTTGTCTCGTGCGCATCCCTAGTTACATTAGCACACACTACATGAGTGACAATTTATATTATGATAGAATATACTATGAGCTTTAATAGAGAAAGTGTAGACACTAGATAATTATTTTACATAGTAAGATTTCAATAGATTCAGTGCTTGATCGTGCCGCGTATGAAGTTATGAAATATGAATTGGTTTCAACAGGTGCGGATCCAAGAGGAATTTTATAGGGTCTACAGACCCCCCCCCCATGACGCTTAGGTACACACTGGATAGAGTGGGTTTCAATCCTACTTTATTTACACTGGGTAAAATTGGAAACTATGGTTTAGTCCATCCCTTGATCATATCCTGGTTCTGCGGTGTTAATATCTGGTCAGAACTTGCTGTTCTAGAAGCCTCAAGTTCATACACGATAAAATAGTATTTCTGCATTATGCACCTTTTTACACTATTTTCAATATTTGTATGTATCTTCAGATAAACCCTCCTCGAAAAGTTTGATTTATTGGATACTGTATTTCTGACAATGCTTCCATTATCAAATAGTGTATGTAGTTTTATTTAACATTGAATTGCATACGCCAAAACAGTAGAAAACATTCTCATTGTTATAACTTTTCTTGAGTTGATTTTGAGCTTAACATCCCTTTCAGAAGCGAAGCTATATGAAACGTGGACCTACTAATTAACGTCGAATCCGAATCACATGAACTCCCACCGGGAATCGAACCTGGGTCTTCCATGTGTTAACTTTACTTGAATTTGGAATCGAGCGCTCTCAAGCGGATTTGAGAAAAAAATGAAAAAATGAAATGAAATCTTTGAGTTTTACGTCCCGCGGATATGTCGGTTAGGCTAAAGGAGACGGTGATGATGAGTGATGAATGAAATGGTGGAATGAAGAAAGTGGGAGGAAACGGGAGAACCCCGAAAACCCACGCACACGGTGTTTGTCCACCACAAAGTTCAATGGGCGGGGCTGGGATCGAACCGGAGACACCAAGCACCAGAGGTGAACGCTCTACCACTGAGCCACCGCGGCCCCTCAAGCGGATTTAAGACGGTTGACTTGCCACCTCTGAGTTTTTCAATGAATGTATTTCTTAGTAATTATTTTAATTTTACTTTTGAAAAGGTGTAAGCATTTTGCTTTTTTTTTTAATCCTTGAATTATACGTAGTCAGTGTTGAATACAGGTTTCATTTTTGTATGTGGCAATAGTAACTTTCATAGTCCCCTCTCTTCTACCTCTAGACACAGAAATATTGTTTTTAATAACCTCCAAATTACGATTTTTATCAATAAAGAGTAGCTGTCCTACTAACTCTTGTATCGATTTCCTGCTAAGCAAAGATAAAGTGAATCTGAAAAGGTAGGGAAACGGTAGGTAGCGGCATGACGTCACGCCGTCCCCCATGCCTATCTTTGCCCATTGTAATTTCTTAGGAACTGAGGGGACACCGTACACATTTTTTGGAGGTGCGGGACGGCGTCCCCTGCATTCCCAAGCACTTTTACTTCTGCTGCTAAGTATTAATTGCTGTAAGGACTAACGAAAACTATTATGTGGTACTACTACTACTACTACTATTACTACTACTACTACTACTACTACTACTACTACTACTACTAATAATAATAATAATAATAATAATAATAATAATAATAATAATAATAATAAAGGATCTGAATGATAAATATATTTCTTTTAACTTTCTAATACAATCCCTGTGGGCTTTCGCGAATCTGGATGTATTGTTTTTATGAGGAATAAAGAGGCTTCAAACAACAACGATTTGTATAAAAGTCTTATTAGGTGTTTCACACCTAAGGAACTCACAACTGACCATGTGTCTGTTTTTTTTTTAGCACAATGTTACAAGGCACCGAAGCCTGCGGGCATTCAAGACTTTCGTTCTGTCGTTGGCACGTGTCGAATCAGCTTGCTTGCTGTACGATCTTTTGCCTTCAGGCGATCGACTAGATACCTAGCTAGAAGAGTGAAGAAAGAATTAAACAAAACGATATGCTTGTTTCATGGAGATATGCTTGCTTCTTGGCATAAGTGTTTGAAAACCAAAACTGTTCTGAGTATCCATTTTGTTATTTCCATATTAAGTATAAAGGGAAATGTTAATTCTCATATATAGGGGGGTAAAACTTAGGGGGAACGCGATGGGAACGTTATATATATATAATAACATAGCATATTTCTTTCCAAAATTTTATAAAATCTACTTATTTTATAGAGTTCAAAATTCGGCCAAATGTTTATTAGTATTAATATTGCATGATAACTTTTACTTTTTCTTGCTAAGGTAATATTAGAGCGCGCTAATTAAAAAAATAACTTTCTTCCATTTAAAAGTTGTTTAAGATATTGGCCGCATTTTGCAACAGTGCAGAACAGCAGATAGGAAGCTAACCAGGTAGATTTCTTTCTTTCTCTGCCCTCGCTAGGTCACGTGCGTGAACTTAGGGTTGTCCGCGAAGAAAAAGAAACCGATGGAATGCACATTGACAGCAGATAAGAGCAAAGTGTGTTTTGTCTCTCTTCATAGATCGTAAAGATTTCCTTGATTCTACGTAAACATCTCCGCGAATAATTACCTGTACATGAATATTGCAGCTAACAAGGTACGACAGTTTCAGAAAATCTGTCTATGTTGTTTTCAAGTGAGGGAAGTCTATTCATCTTATAAAATGAGTTTCGAACTGTAGAGCGTAGAGCAAACTCGCTTATTTGTTGCATCAACTGACAAAAGTTTACACACAGATCAAAGAGAAGTCTTAGGAAAAACGGACGACATACTAAATGCTGGTACTTACTGTCTGTTAGGTATATTTATATCAAAATTTTCTAATAAATCTAGAAATTAGTAAAAATAAAGAACGGTCCGTACGATTCTTTTACTATATATATTTTATTTACATATCTGCGTTTTGAATGACATCGAGAACCTTTTTTAAAAATCAAACTTGAGACTACAGGAGCCTACGTTGCAAAACTACTAGTCTTGTAATGTTAGTGAAACTTCTCAAAATCAAATATTTTACACTTGTATATACTGTAAAAAAGCGGCAAATTAAAATTGTCAGCAATAGTACTTAGAAATGAATTTTACTATTATTCTAGTATTTCTGCGTCATGATATTTGATGGATTCTCAAAAAACATTACAAGACGAGTAGTTTTGAGAAATAGGCCGTTGCTGTGTTAGACACACACACAACTGGCGAGTAAATTTAAATGCATTAATTAATTAATATTTATTTTAGAAAGCGAAATGTCAAATGGAGCCGAAAGGCCATTTTATACCGAAACATTAATAACAAAGGCAAAGAAATGTAAAAATCAGGCAGAGCATATGTGGGGAGTACATCATCCTGGGGGCCGCGGTGGCTCAGTGGTAGAGCGTTCACCTCTGGTGCTTGGGGTCCCGGGTTCGATGCCAGCCCCCGCCAAGTGAACTTTGTGGCGGACAAACACCGTGTGCGTGGGTTTTCTCGGGGTTCTCCCGTTTCCTCCCACTTTCTTCATTCCACAATTTCATTCATTACTCATCATCACCGTCTCCTTTAGCCTAATCGGCATAACTGTGGATGTAAAACTCAAAGATTTCATTTACATCATCCTGGTGATATTCGCCTGGTGGGACAGAAGAAAATTGTGGGTGAACTTTAATAATAATAAAAAATTGTTTCTTGATATCCATTATTGATTTTGCTCTATGGATCTATGGATTTGATTTTAGTTTGATTTCAGCTTCGAGTACCGTTCAGCAGGGAGGCTATATGAGACATGGACCTACAGCGAGGGAATACGAACCCACCGGAAATCGAACCCGGGTTTCCCGCACCAAAGACGCGTATGCTATCCACATAGGCCTGAGGGAGCTCAATGGAGCTATAGGGATCAATATTGAAACTGGAAGAGTAAAATTGTTTTACGATTTCCGGTTTCAGTAGAGAGAAATAGGTGAAGATGGTATTTTTCTTGAGATGCTCAATCGATTTTCGAAAACTGTCGCTATCTACTACCAACTTATTTTTATGGCGATCAATGTTAAAAACGAAAACGGTTTATTCATTCCACTTCTGATTTCAATGCAGGATTAACGGAAGAAAGAAAGCTTATTCTTGAGACGTTGTTTGAATTCCCGAACACTTCTCGACCTCTCTGACAGTTTTTACTCTATGAAACTGAATATTGAAACCGGAAATACTAGTAAATTTCTACCACTTCCGGTTTTAATAATGAGATAGGGTATAGGTGGTAAATTTTCTTGACGTTTGATCGATTTCCGAAATCCTCTCGTCCCTAGTTATTTCCGTATTTGATTTATGGCCATTAATGTTGAAACTGGTTGTAGTCGATTTTTACCACTTACGGTTTAAATATAAGGTTGTTGGAGGAGACGGACACGGAACCTATTCTTGGGGTGCTGAATGGATTCCAGAAAACTGCTTCTTGATATATCTTATCGTCTTTGCTCTATGAAAATCAATATTGAAACTGGAAGTAGTAGTAAATTTCTACCAGTTCCGGTTTTGAAAGAAAGATAGGGGTAGAAATGGCAAATTTTTGAGGGACATTGAATCAATTCCCTAAACTTGCTTGTCGCTAGCTATTATGACCCGCAAGTAGTCGATCTCTATCACTTCCGATTTATATAGAAGATTGACGGAGGAGATGGAACCTATTCTTATGACGCTAAATCTTTTCCGGAAAATCCTTCTCAATAATTTTTTTTTACCGCTTTTGGTCTGATACCTGTCAACAGGCAAAGCCGTTCTATTAGACTTCCAATACTTATGCATAACATAGTTTGGAAGTATAATAAACACAGAAAGAAGAAATATTATTTATTAAAACTATTTTCGTGCAGATTAAAAATATGGGAATTTCAAGAATTCTTTTTGCATCAGTTATTATGCCCTGAATAATAACGGGGATCATAGTGGCTCAGTGGTAGAGTGCTCACCTCTGGTGTATGAGGTTCCAGGTTCGATTTCAGCTCGCGCCCAGTAAGCTTTGTGGTGGACAAAAGCCATGTGTGGGTTTTTCTTGGGGTACTCACGTTTCTCTCACTTTCTTCATTACAGCATTTCGTGTTCATTCTTATCATCAGAGTCTCCTTTAGTGTATCCGGTATAAGAGTGGGATGTAAATCTAAAAGACTTCATTTCATTTCTAAATAATAACCTAATGCATTCTACAGCGTTCTATTCTTGGCTAATAACCAATAATAGCGTACAGATTGATGATATGCTTGGAAATTGATATGCCATAAAATAGACTATTTATGCAAAAAATGCACTAACATCTCCCAGCTAGTCACTACAAGCAAGAATGATATCTGCTTCGTTCAGATAATGTTCCTCATGAGACGAGACGAGCAGTAAGATTTTCTCGTCTCGTCTCCTAAGTTTAATAGGTCTAGTCTAGTCTCGATCACTGAAAACATTTTTCGCTCTTTTCTCGAAATTTTATTGCTGAGTTTTGTTAATTTATGTTTAAAAAATTTATGTCTTATTTTTTCTTAATTTCAATTAGGAGTTTTCACAACCGTTCCGCGTCACGATTGTTCCACGAATAGTGTGATATAAGAACATTTAAACCACATTTACTATTGGAGTAAATTGGGTAATGGCTAGGATATTTTAAACGTAGATAAATGCTCTTCATATTGCTTTTATATCATCATTTGTGTTGTACGTATGATGCGAAAACGTAATAATGAAATTATTTCTGTGGGTATTAACCCGATAGCCCCTAAATACGCCACTGGTCAAAAGATTTTTTCATAATTTTTAGTCATTAAATACAAATTCACTTCATAATTTTACTAAATACGTATGTTCATTGCATTGTTCATATAGAACAATATCATGGTGATGGAACAAACTTTCTACTGCTGTATCTCAGTTACATGAGTTACAAGTTATCCGCCTACATAAATAAGTTCTTCGTTTTTCAGTTGACGGGTTTTATCCGTAAATTTTCCAAAACAAGTGGCCACCTAATTCTTGTTCTGTCTCTCTATTTAATTAAATTATTTGGTGAGCGTGAAATGTAAAGATCTATTTTAGACGCAAGTGTTAATAAGCCGGGAAGTAACTACTTATCTATCTTTCTTTTCCTCTTTTAAAAATTAATAAAATCACTTATGTTCTGTCTTGTAGTTTATTTATAATAATTATTATTATTTTCAAAGTGTACAGTGAATATTTTAAATATATATTTTAAACATTCTATACAGAAGAAATTGCTACTGCAAGTTTTGTCCCTCGAGGATCTAGCCAGGCTAGATTTCGTCTGGCAAGATTT
Organism: Thermobia domestica; assembly: GCF_964235325.1. Taxonomy (NCBI): domain Eukaryota; kingdom Metazoa; phylum Arthropoda; class Insecta; order Zygentoma; family Lepismatidae; genus Thermobia; species Thermobia domestica. The sequence continues at coordinate 95,893 of NW_027655932.1, forward strand.
TCTTTATGTGAGATTTTTGCCAGGCGAGATTCTGGGCCGTGAGATTTTGGTTGCGATGTTTCATTCGCAAATCATCAACAAATTTGAGTGGATAAACGGACCAATATAGCTTTCTGTGGATATATTTTTATTGATTTCATGCAATTTGTGATCATTCCTCTGCGACAAGGACGTTACTTTTCATGTGTCGGCCAAATGTGATTGAGAGTTTGATAAGATTCCTCAGCGGAAAATAATATTTCCAGTTTGCGACCAACCGATAATTGGTTCCTTATGTAAATCAGCAGAGTAGAAGTGATACACATTACAGGTATTTTTTCTCTAAAATTATGAAGTGTTATGAACTACATAGGGAAAACAAGAATAAAAGTCTCTTTGTTCAAAAGTGACGCAATTGTAGATTCCTAAGAAGTAAAGTAACGGTGGTCAGAAAACTGAGTCAAAATACTATAACACACACACACACAAACACACACACACACACACACATACACACACACACACACACATATATATATATATATATATATATATATATATATATATATATATATATATATATATATATACTGTTCCATAATTCGTGTAATTTTCTACAGCACTGGGAGAGGATGAAATTTTTACACCATTAATATAAAATTTGGCACTCTTATTGAGAAATATCTGAATGTTTTGAATTTCTAAAAGAAATAGGAGAAAATTGCTGTTTAGCCCCCCTTTTGGGGATGTAAACACAAAAGTTCATTTTTCCTTATAGGAGATTCAATATTAAATTTTGGAAGCAGTTTTCTCCAATAATTATTCGTAAAGATTTTGGGGCAAATGAGTTGTATTTGATACGAAATGCAAAAATACTCATTCACAAAGCTAGTAAAGCCGTCTCAAACATTATTTTGGGAAGCCCCCCTTTCGGGGGGCAAGGGGCGTAAAAAGATGGTGGGTGATGTGTTACCAAAATCCCAAAATTTATTTTCGGAGTGCCGGTAAACGTCAGATTAATCACGAATGTCACAGAATCAATGCTCCTTACATGTAAGAGTGACTGATAATGGGGCTACAGCCCCCTTTCAAAAGTAAGAAAATCACCATAAATATCCTTAGTAGGGACATTCGAGAAGAAGTTATTTTTTGTTAATTAATGTGAAATTTGGCGTCATTGTAACAAAAGGGTATGCATTTTTGAAATCTGGAATGCTATTTTGGTAACGCACGTATTCCTTTATTTTTTGCGTATTGTCCATACAGAAAGTTTCTTTGGAATTCTTGGTGGGCTTCACACACACCTGACAATCTGTTAATAGCACTCTTGATATTTCGTGATCAAAGGTTCAGAAGAGTCCGGGCCCCAACTAACCGCTTTTTTTTAGGTAAATACGAAACTCGTATTCCCTCGTTTTATGTCTACAATATTTGTGCAAAGTTTCATTCACTTCCGTTTACTTTTTCTTACTTTTTGGCGTCAAATTTCAAAACTTTGGGATGGGTTCTTTTGCCCCATAAAACCGTTTTTCCGCAAAAATAAAAAACACGTATTCCTTTGTTTTCAGCGCATTATTCATACAAAAGTTTCAGCGCAGTTCTTCATGTCCTATACACACATCTGACATACTGTTAGTAGCACTTTTGATTTTTCGTTATCAAACGTTTGGAGGGGTAGGCGCCCCACCCGACTGTTTTCCCTAGGAAAATATGAAACCCGTATCCTCATTTTACGTCTGCAATATCTGTGCAAATTTCATTCAATTCGGCCCATTTCTTCTTTTCTTTCGGCTGTCAACTTCAAAATTTTGGGTGGGAGATTTTGACCCCTAAAACAGTTTTCTGCTGAAAATAAGAAACCAGTATTCATTTATTTTTTGGTTATTTTCCATACACAATGTTTCGTTGCAATTCTTCATATTCTTTACACACATCTGACATACTAGCGCATTTGATATTCCGTGATCAAAGGTTTGGAGGGGTCGGCGCCTCACCCAACATTTTTCTTCAGGAAAATACGAAACTTATATCCTCATTTTACGTCTGTAATATCTGTGCAGAATTTCATTCACTTCGGCTAATGTCTTTTTACCTTTCGGGCGTCAACTTTCAAAATTTTGGATAGGGTATTTTGTCCCCTAAAACCGTTTTTTCGCAGAACATTAGAAACTCATATTCCTTTATTTTTTGTTTATTGTCCATACCAAAAGTTATGTTGCAATTCTTCGTGTCCTTTACATACATCTCAAATACTGTTACTATTACTTTTGATATTTCGTGATCAAAATGTTTGAAGGAGTCCGTGCCTCACCCAAGCCATTTTTCCAGGAAAATACGAAACCCGTATTCCCTCGTTTTAAGCCTTCAATATCTGTGCAATATTTCACTCACTTCGGTTCACTTGTTCTGACCTTTCCAGCTTCAAATTTAAAATTTTGAGATGGGTTCTTTTGCCCCATAAAACAGTCTTTCCGCAGAAAATAAAAAACCCGTATTCCTTTATTTTTTGCGTATTGTCCATACAAAAAGATATGTTGCAATTCTTCATGTCCTTTACACATATCTCAGATACTGTTACTTGCACTTTTGATATTTGGTGATCAAAGGTTTGGAGGGGTCGGCGCCCCGCGCTTCCGTTTTCTCAAGGAAAATACGAAACCCGTACTCCCTCATACAATATATGTGCACAATTTTGTTCATTTCGGCTCAATTCTTCTTACCTTTCGGGCGTCAACTTTCAAAACTTTGGGGTGGGTTCTTTTGCCCGCAAAATAATTTTTCCGCATAAAATGAGAAACAAGTATTCATTTTCTTTTTGCGTATTCCTCATACACAATGTTTCGTTGCAATTCTTCATGTCCTTTACAGACATCTGACATACTGTTACTAGCGCTTATCAAATTTCGTGATCAACGATTCGGAGGAGTCCGTGCCACACTTAACCGTTTTTTTAGGTAAATGCGAAATCCGTATACGCTCATTTTATGTCTACAATATTTGCGCAAAAATTTATTCACTTCGGTTCACTTTTTCTTCCCTTTTGGCGCCAAATTTCATAATTTTGGGATGGGGTCTTTTGCCCCATAAAACCGTTTTTCCGTAAAAATGAAAAACCCGTATTTACAAAAAATTTCGTTGAAAGTCTTCATTTCCTTACACACATCTCACATACTATTAATAGTATTTTTGATTTTTCGTTATCAAACGTTTGCAGGGGTCGGCGCCCCACCTAACTGTTTTCTCTAGGAATATACGAAACCCTTATCCTGATTTTACGTCTGCAGTACTTATGCAAATTTCATTCACTTCGGCTCATTTCTTCTTGTCTTTCGGGTGTCAACTTTCAAAATTTTGGGTGGGAGCTTTAGACCCCTAAAACAGTTTTTCCGCAGGAAATAAGAATCTCGTATTGATTTATTTTATGGTTATTTTCCATACAAAATGTTTCGTTGCAATTCTTCATTTCCTTTACAGACACCTCACATACTGTTACTAGTACTTTTTGATATTTCGTGATCAAAAGTTTGGAGGGGTTCGTGCCCTTTCCAACAGTTTTTTTCAGGAAAATACGAAACCCGTATTCACTCATTTTAGGCCTACAATATGTGCGCACAAGTTCATTCATTTCGATTCACTTGACTTTGCTTTTCGTTCGTCAACTTTAAAAATTTTGGGTGGGTGCTTTTCCCCGTAAAACCATTTTTACGCAGAAAATAAAAAAAAACAGTATCCGTATGTTTTTTGTATATTATCCATACACTAAGTTTCGTTGCAATTTTTCATGTTCTTTACACACATCTCACATATTGTTACTAGCACTTTTGGTATTTCGTGATCAAATTTTTGGAGAGGTCCGTGCCCTACCCCGCCGTTTTTTAAAGGAAAATAAGAAACCCGTATTCCCTCATTCTTTGTTTATAATATCTGTGCAGAATTTCATTCAGTTCGGTTCACTTCTTCTTACCTTTCGGGCGTCAAATTTCAAAATTTTTCGTGGGGGCTTTTGCCCCCTAAAACTGTTTTCCGCAGAACAGTAAAAACTCGTATTCCTTTATTTTTTGCGAGTTGTCCATAGAAAAAGTTTCGTTACAATTCTTCATGTCCTTTATACACATCTGACATACTGTTACTAGCATTTTTTATATCTCGTGATCAAGGGTTTGGACGGGGTGCGTGCCCCACCCTACCGTTTTTTTTCAGGAAAATATGAAACCATTTTACGTCTGCAATATCTGTGCACAATTTTATTCACTTCGGTTCAGTTATTCTTGCCTTTCGCGTGTCAGTTTTCAAAATTTTGGGTGAGGCTTTTATATTAAAGCTTTCCTTTATGTAACTTTTTTCTTTTTTAAAATTCTTTTTTTTTGGGGGGCGGAGAAGGAGAGAAATGTTTTTTTCTGATATGTGTCTTTTGCCATTCATCTTTTCTGAGGTGCTTAAGTAAGATCATTTTGTAACTTTTGATGTCATCCAACTCCGTTACGATAATAAAATTGTCATTCTTAACAATTTGTTTTATTTCCTTATTTTTCAGTTTGCCACACTGATATATTTTTAAGAGAATTGAGGTTTGGTCCAACGCCTTTCGAATTCGGAACCAACCCAACCGCTGAGCTTTTTGGGTTGCCTGCTATTGCAGGAAAAGGAGAATTGCAGGTGGTAATGCACTTTTGGAGTTGTGTATACATTGTCGATTGTAGTCTATAACCACCAGCTACTTGAAGGACCGTAAACAAAAAGTTGTTCTTTCAGGGGCGACTTCTAACCCCCAAACCGTGATATCAGGGGTGCCTCAGGGAAGTGTACTTGGACCTCTGCTATTTGTTCTGTGTATGGATGATCTGTACACGAACTTATTAGCTCATCCTAGGGACCTTCTGCGTCTTGCTGACGATTGTAAGTTATACAGAGAAATATCATGTCTCCATGACACAATTGCCCTACAAGAAGACGTAGATTACCTTATAGACTAGTGTGAAATGTAGCACTTGAAACTCAGTAGTAAGAAATGTTACAGTATTACTATTACTTTGAAAAAGTCTCCTCTTCAATCTACATACCATATCAATGATTCCTCTATCATACATTTTGCTAGTTATAATGATCTTGGTGTCATCTTTAATTCAATACTCACATTCTCTGATCACATCTTCTCAATACCAAGAATTCAATACACATGTTGGGATTTCTTTCTTGATTCACCCAACCACACACTGTTCCGCTAGTAGCAACTTTTTAAAAAACTCTAATAGCGCCCAAGATCGAAAACTGCTCTCCCACATGGGACATGGCAGCAGCTACACATTTTCCAGACTTGATTCTAGTTTCAACTTCTGTATTGCTGCACTTCGAATATTATCTAAGAAGGAACTCTTGCGACACCTAAACATCAAGACTCCGGAATTACGCAGAATTATCTCTGACTTGAAATATCTTCATAAAATAGTTAATGGAAACTTAAGATCGGAAATATTACCTCAGGAACCATCGTTCCATATCTCTCCCCACATAACCAAGAATACCCACCTATTCCATCTTGTCCAACCTAGGTTAGCAATTGTAAAGAGTCTGTTTCTTTACAGAATACCAAACTGTTATAATGGAGTAACAACTGATTTGGACATGCTTTCGAGCTACCCGGTGATTGAAAGAGCAATTAAACGAGTTTTGAGATGGAATAATATTACCTTTGAACTCTTTTTGGACACTGTTCTTTGTTCTTGTTGTTGTTATTGTTGTCTTGTTTGTTTCTTTCTTTTATTAACATTTCACTGTGTAAAATGGCAAAATTAAGCTGTATCTGGGAAATTGTTCAATAAATAAATAAAACAGTGGAACATGGAAGATTCTCATTTGCAGTAAGTGATTTGCCAATACTAACACAATATCTTTGATGATGAAGCTCCCTATAATGCCAAATGGTTAAACAGAGGACGGTGCTCTCTTATACCAAATAGTTAATATAAAAGCAATAGGTTTTTAATATTGTACAGTTACTCATAATTAAATTATAGATATCTTCCTCGTATCTGACCGATACCTGGTTCTGGTTCTCATTGAAACTGGATTTGTGTGAGTTGTATGCTAAATTATATGATAATGTGTTACATGGCTCTCCTCTTGAGAATTTGCGCTACAACACGAACAAAAATATAATTATACGTTTGATCTAATAGATCCTGGTTTGATTTCTGTTGTGAATTCATACCGCTGCGATCTCACACCTAATGTTAGAGGTCCAGTTCTCGATAAGAAAAATAATATAAAACGAATAATGAATAAATAAACTTAATATAATTTACAGGGTGGACCATTTATCTTGAGAGACCTTTGTAATTTTAAAACAATGGATACAAAAAACTGAAATTTCATATCGTGCAAATATCAACAGGTCGATCTTTTTTATACACTTTTCAATACTACTACATTAACAGTGTTACCAATCTAACGTAGAGGGGAGGATCTACTCTATGGTAGGAGGAATTGCTCCCTACTTAGTGTTTTGAGTAACAACATTAATTGAAACTATGACATATATATTTTCGAAAGTTTATAGTAAATTCGTGATATACCTATAATAGCCTGGGTTCTGGTTACCCCCATCCCAATTTTTTATCTTCTAGATCTGCCTTTGTTAAGCTCCTAATTTCTCTTTTAGGCGTGCTACAGTCATATCCAGTATTTCATAATAATGAATTAAAAATTAAAATCAATGACCGAAGGTTTATCTCTCAAATACTAGTAAAGCTTGATCCTACTTAGGAACTTGTTCTGCCTTTTAAAGACAGAATACCAGTTTTTCATTTGATTTCTCCGTTCATCCGTCTACGATTCATTATCTGTCGTAAAGAAAAACTAAATATTGACAAACAGAGTTCAGGTACGGAATTTTTAGCTGCCTGGCCTATTTGGTCTTCTAGGCTTGCAAGTACTTTGGCAGTGTTGCAATTGTTGACAACGATAACATTGCAGGTATTTTTGCTGCTTATACGACTGGCCTGTAACGTGTTAGAGTGAACAAGTACTGAAGATCATACATTTACTTAATTCTTGTGTCTTCTTGAAGGTGGGAAGGAACAAGAGACGTATAAAATCAATCCTTTGAGTCCTTGCTATTATCATTGAGCTGTTTACTTCATGTACTGGGAATTTTATGTCTTGCAGTAAGTTACGTAGTAAACACAACTCTACGGCCATCGTCTTTTCCATCTTGAAGGAGATTAAGGTCTTACTCCTTTCTCACAAATTGACAAATTGAACGTGACATTCGGTCCGGTATGCACTTGGAACCTCTACTGCATAAGTAAGAGATATCTCTAACTTTAGCCCATTTCATACTTCAGGAAGTTCCTTCATTAACTGTAAAGCTGTGGTCAAATTGTGGGATATGGTATATTGAGTTATAGGATTAATCCCTTAAAATCACGGTGATGGTATTGAAGAAACGACAGATGCTGTCTCGTTAGAAGAGTTCTATCTACACCCCAGAAATAATGGTAGACGAGTTTCAGCCAATCTCAAAATTGGCGCATTTCATTATCTTTTCTCTGAACTCTTTCTATTATACAGTTCTGGAATCTGAAAGAAGGATATTCACTTCCAGCAATTACTAAATCTTAGTTTAAAAGGATAAGTTATAAAGTGTGATATCCATCCAAACCAAGGCTCTTTTTTTTTCATTTTTGAGAGACTGGGTAAATCCGTTTACTAAAACGGAACCAAGGTTTAATGCTATACACAGCAGAAGTAATAGTGAGGGGGAACGCGGGAGGAGGCCGTTCCCCCGCTTGCAAAGAATATGTGTAGCGTTCCCCAACTTCCTAAAAACTTACAGTAGGCAAAGATAGGCACAGGCAACGTTGTAATGTTATGTATCCCCCTACCTCTTCAGATCCACTTTAACCCCTGGTCACAGCGTAAGTCGAACCCAGACCGCTATGTTGCCATATTGAAGTTTAATTAATATGCAATTGCAGCTATTCCTTTAACAAAGTATACAAAAACGTCCATCTATATAATAAAATAACCAAATGTAACATAATCTCTCGGGAGTGTGGAAGTTTCGATTTACGTTTAAGGTTTCCCAGTGAACTATTGATAGATTTCTTCAGTCTGTGAGTAAAAAAGTAATAATTTTTTCTGATGTAACAGGTGTAACCTAAAACAGAACGAAACTCCGGTTCAAAGTAGAAAGGATCAAACCCAAAAAAGTTCCAAATTCCTGCGGTAGATGTCAAATTCTGAAGGACATTTGCTGTCATCTAACGACGAGATTTGCAACTTCTACTGCAATTAAAAAAAAGTCATTTTCCTTCAAGACTTAATTTACCGTTACACGTTAAGATGTTAATGGGTTGTTATTGAATTCAACGGATAATTGTTCTAAGTATGTATTGGAAGAAAGAAAATTTTAAAAAATCCCTTTTATTAAACAGTTACCTTGAGCACTAATGGACAATTGTACGTCGCCCTTAAACATTAGTATTTTAACGGATTAAATCTATTAATGAGCTTGGTCGGGATAATTACTCTATCAATCAATTGCAAGAAAGAGATTTTTTTTAAAAAATGCTTTCATTCAATAGGTATCGTGGGCACTAATGGACAATCATAAGTCACCCTTACCTGTTAATACTTTAATGGATTAAGTCTATTAAGGAATGCGGTCGAGGTAATCACTGCAGCAATTTATTGTTAATAAAGTATTCAAAAATTCGCTTCCGTTCAACGCTTACGAACAGCACCGTACATACTGATGTACTAAGATTACAATATTGGAAGTCCCTCTGACGTGATCCTAATAAAATAAGGTGGCCATTTACGGAACATGGAGCGTTGAGAGCACAACGGATTCAAGTCCAATTACCAGTTGCGAGAAAAAGAAAACCTGAATTTTGTATGGAACGTTCACACTATTCATTTATACTATAAGAGTTACTTTAGAAACGTTTACATGGATTTTTTAAGCACTGAAAGGAAATTGTGATAACAGACCGGAAAGATGAAATATGAGGTGCATTCGGAAAGTAGCCTCCTATTGGTCATTATGTGTGAAGTTGTTCTTCTTTTATATTAAAGAGAAAAGGAAAAGAAAGAAGGAAGCAAAAATTTGGTATGGTGAAAGTGAATGTAGGGGGCGCCAAATTCTGCTTCGCCCCGGATGCAGAAATCTCTAGTTATGGCTCTGTGTCCAATTTATAGTTTCAGAGCCGCTGAGATAAATACTGACACAGCCGGTGTCTTTCAAGTGCCAATTCAATTCTCATTGGTATTGGGAGCGAGAAGTGGGCGTAAGGTGATTGTAGCATGAAAACATAAGAGAAAACGTCTGATAATATTGTACGATATATAATTTCCAGAGTGGTTAAGCTGATTGTTAACAGTGCAGATGATATTTAAGCCTAAGGTTATGCAAAATGGTGTAAGTCGGCTGGTCCAGGATCTAAATGTGGCTACACCGAAGGTGCTTTTCTATGCTATTTGCTTCACTCATTCCTTTATTTTAAGTGATAATGACAATGCCAAAGATGTTACTTCTCGTAATATATTTCAATTACTTGTTTGCTTTTAGATTACATGAGCCTTATATCTCCGGGCATTTCAGATGGCTTGGAAACAAACACGGATGGCAACGCCAAAGGCATTGATCTTCGTTGTTTATTTTATTTATCTGTTTACTTTCAAAGTTTAGGCTCTTATCGCCATGAGAGTTGAGAATGAATGAAAACGAAATGTCTAAAGTGACCGAGATTAGTGTTGAATACATAGTTGGGACAACCCCAATGGCATTTAACGCCAAGTTTAAGGCAGATGGCTTAGGAGTTAATAATAGCAAAACTGAATGATTTGCTGTTAGTTGTTTACGTCATTTCAGAGTGTATATTTCAGATTGCCTTTATATAAGTAATATCAATTCTTTCGCTAATAACAATTATGCATCACTATATCATATTTATTGTTGACAATGGTTCAAGTCTTATATTTAGTATCATAACATCAGATATTCATAAAAGTTTTCTATAGTTGTTCGGCCTCAATTCATTATTGTTTTTGTTTTTATATCAGGCAACACTGGATGATTAATAATTTTAAGTGCTAACGAGGAGTGCGTAACTGCATGACATTCGATATTGTCGCTGCTTGTCCAAAGTAATTTGTGTAATTAATTTAGTGATTCTATATAGAATAAATGTTCACATTGTGCATTTTGGACTTTGTGTTTAAAATAATACAGTCCACTAACATATAAAATGGTCCTCCGGGCCCTCATGTGTTCCAGTTGTGCTAGCCAATGGGTGTGCACTGAGAAAAAATTTTAGGTGGTGTATTTAAAAATATAGATTACATGCGCAATTCCTGTAGTTTTTGGACTTGACGTACAGCAGACGTATAACTGAAAACGTATGTTTTATAATACTTTCTGTATAAGTGTTCCATCTATAATTACTTTCTGTATGAAACAATGTAGGCGGTCAGGATCTCGCATACAAATGGACGTCATTAACATATAGCTGACGAAGGTAACATAAGTATATGTATGTAATATACGGAAAACTGTTAGATGTCAGACATCCTGCAACGCCATGATGTAACATCTAAGGCCAGTGCCTATGTTGCATACGGATAACGTATGCTTCATATTGATTTCTATAGTAAGCAAGAGGATACTGTATAATTGTACAATATACCGCTGTCCGGAGAACGGATGTGTGGTGGTGTGAGAACTTGCGACACATATAAAGTTGTTGAAAAACGATACACCATCAATGCACGCATATATAAGCGTATATGTGGCTCTGTGTATAAAGAAATTAATTATTGTGGACAGGGATTATATCATGGAAGGAGTGTAAACGATGAATACATTTAAACATTTAGGCGTAGCGGAAATAAATTAGAATATATTGAACAGAGAGAGACAAAAGTAGACAAACTGCAAGATATATTTGTAATTCTCTCTTCAAAGCCGTTTATTAATATCGAAACATTTAGATATACGTATCAAGGTAAATATTGAAAATTAAAATTGTTCACCTTCTTATGTTATGAATGTGAATGTTGGTCTCATGCTTATGGAGGAACAGAGTCTCAAAATCTTTGAAGACAAATAATTTAGCAGATGATTTCCAAAATAAAATTTTGAAAAAATAAAAGAAATGATAAAAGAGAGAGAAACGAGAAGGAGAGGTAGGAAAGCAATAGTAAAGAACAATTGGTGACAACAATTGTTAAAAGTCCCCACGTGCTTTTCAAACTAATTTTAAGATGCTGAATGCAAAATTGTACCACCCGTTACAGATTTTCGACCGATCATAAAGCTAAAAGGAATCAGCTAACAGTTGAAAAAAATTAAGACCACTCATGTAGTAAACGAACAGTTTCAACAGCACATGACTCTAATCAACTCCTATCTATGAGTTGTTAAAACTATGGCCTATGTAACAAACTATGGTCCAGGCCTATGTAAAAAACACAAATCTATGAAAATTTTTTTATAAATACTGATTCCCTGTTTTAAGTTATCGAAAAATACTTAAAGGGGAAGAGGACAACTACATAAGCCCAACACACCTTGACCATAATAATGTTAACGTGCGCAAGAAAAAACCATAAAAATAAACCTAAAAAACACCCGAAATTAAGTTCCATGCTGAATGAACTTAATAGTATTCATAAAAAGCCTTCAATCCACCCTTACCCAAGAAGAAGGTTATCGGGGAATAATACGATTACCGTGGGTGGGCAATTTGCAGCTACATGCAACTTACATATCAATCAACTTGTCTTGAAAACAAGCGACCTCTACCGGAATCGGTCACTTCCTGTCTTCTAGTCCTAATTCCGATATTGACCGCTTTATATTCTCAAAACTAGTTGATTAAAATATAAGTTGTGTGTGTTATCGCATGAATGTTCCCAACCTGTAGAGTAAATTAGGTACAGTATTACAAAAGTGATTGACCGGAAGTGATTAACCAATCGCTTTCTTATGCGAAGACTAGTTAATTGATGGATAGGTTCCATATATGTAATCGGAAAATAAATTAGGTGCTGTGTAGCGGAAATGAGTGTCCAGAAGTGACCAATTCCGGTACTAGTCGACTTTTGTTTGTCAAGACGATTTTATTAATAAATAGGTTACATGTGTGCAATCCCTCCTAATACCCCACAACATGAACTGTGTTATTCTTGGCCATTGTCAACATAAAATCATAGTAATGAAAATTATTAAACAATAAAATAATGATATTTCTTAATATATAGTAAAACGTCCCTGTTGGGCCTTCTATTAACCAAAACTTTCTTTTCAATGGAAATATTTGATGACCTTATTAAATTAGAGCAAATTCCTTCATTAAATGTAGCTTGTTATGTGGACAACAGGAATTAAAATAAGACTCTTAAAGGAACCTGTTTAGAAAGTTTCTAGGCACCCAAAGCGAGACTACATATACACTTCGTTCTCAGATATAGATGTCTTAATTAAGAATTATAGGAACATTCTGAAAGGTGAAGAGGAGATGCAGAAAGTAGAGGAATGTTGCATTGAGATGAATGTAGAGTGTAGCATAAAGACTTATCAAGATGCAATCAAAGCTTTAAAGAAATTGCATCAATTTGTCTTAAATCGAAATTACTCTGATTAATTTGGTCCCTTAGGCTAAAGTGTTCGTGAAAGATCGTGCAGCCAAGAAGTAATGAGTAAACAAAACTCACGTTGCCTACTGGGAAAATAGAAATGAATATGTGTACAGTATTTTTCTTGTCTCCACTGAAGATTTTTTACATATTAGTTTGTAGTACAAGTAAATTCTGTAAGTTTGACTAAGCTACGTGCAGCATGTTATTTTAACTAAGCATGCCTTTTATACGTTTGAATTTTTTTCCGATAGGTTTTTCTTCGTGAACCGAAAATCTATTTTTAACGGAAATTTTTGAGAATCCCGTTCAGTTCCGCTAAAGACAGGTTTTACTGAACGCAATATTTCTATTATTATTTTCGTAGTCAGAACATAACGGAAACGAAATGTCCAATATATTTTAGTTATTGGGTAAATAAACTCGCAATAATTAAATACTAAAATCTCTTTATTGGTTACTATGAATAAAACTTTAAAGAAGATGGATACAATTATGCAAACAAATACAAGGATAATATTTCCCTTTGAAATATCATTGGAATAATGTAAAATGTGTAGACTATATTTAATATCTATATAAAACCTAAACCAATATCAACCACACAAGAATAAAATATTGCTTAATAAAGAAGGAAATATTTGCATTTGTCTATATTATAAAGATCTATCATAAAAATTTAACTCCTCGATATGTAAATTTTGTTCCACACAAACTATAATTTCTAAATATGGTAGAAACGTTATTCATTTTTTTCTTTTAGTTCAAATACAATGTACTTAAACTTAGTTTATAAACTGCTTTCCATTGTTCACAGATATAATTGTACTTGAATTAACATATATTGGAACTTCATTCTTTTCAACATGAATGCCAATTTTAGCTTAATTTTTAAAACAAATTAAAAATAATTGATGAATCATTTCACTAATAATTAGTGAATTATGTAAACTTTTTGTAAATTATGCATATTGATATATAGTTTGCTCCTTTGTAAAATTGGTTTCGTCAAAATGGCTGTTCAAAAAGTTTTGAGGACATCCATACACAAAAGTAAAATAGATAAAGTATATCCGTGCATAAAAGCATTGCCAACAAGAACAGCACGGCCTAAAAATGGACTACTTCCCTATCAGGTGGCCCAACTAAAAAGCATGAGAAACTGAACTTATGCTTCCATTCCCTTAAACCTTTTGGTACTTTTTAACAATGATTATTAAACAATTAACCCCTTAAATTACTGTTTATTTTGTGAATTCTGATAATTGAAGTACAAATTATAATAGTGTGTTATACATAGTTATCATTATATAACTTTCAAAACATCAATGTAGTTACCCTACGTGGTGCTACAATAGTTTAAATTTGGTGACGAGTGTAACGTGTCATTATGCAATTTGTCACCGTGAGACCCTGACGAGCTTGTCATTTCAGTGCAAGGGGATAATTACAAAACCATTAGCTACATAGTTTTGATTTTCGTTACAAACGTAATGTAAATGTGAATTCTTCACGAGATTATGAGCCTTAAATTTCACTCGTAGAAAATTTCAGTTTCGGAGTTAGCCCACTTGGTATCTAAGCGTTTCATGTATCAGTCACTAAAATATATATACCTTTATTTATAAATGTATTTGTTAATATCGGATATTTTTTGCAAGAACAATGCATTCGGTACTATATTTATAAAATAGGCAATACTTTGAATAGATACCACGTAACATTATAATTTGACTGCAAATGAGAAAGGAAAGTGTAAATAATAGATCACCTTGTATTAAGGAAATTACGTATATTTACCAGTCAAAGCGAAAACATCATTACCAAAGGTGGAACCAAAGACCATAGAAACTTACATAAAAGAAATGTAACACTTAATATTTGCCTAATTCAACATCGACATTCAAAAGATTTAACAATACAAACAATACTAGATTCAGTTATGAACCACGCACAATTTGTCCTAACAGAAACCTTATTTAAGATCAAAATTTACTTTTCATATGATTATTTAATTAAATCAGCAATACTTAATAGGAACGAAAACAGTAAGTGGCATTGTTAAGTTTAGTTTTTAAAAGTGACCATATTTGGGGAAAATATCGGGAATTTAGTAACAAAATATATTTACTAGGGAGAACATAGATCCAAAATAGAATATGATTAACTAAATAAGCTCTTAGCTAAATAAGCTAAATTAACTCTTAATATGATTAACTAAACCAGCATTACTTATTAGGAACGAAAACAGTAAGCGGTACAGTTGATTCTATGTTTTAAAAGTGGCCATATTTCAGAAATTTAGTAACAAAATATTATTAGAAGGGAGGACGAACACCCAAAATAGAACTACATGCATTATTTATACTAAGTTATAATGGATACAAAACTAGTGTGCAGGGTAAGTAAAGTTGAGCTATAGGATACTATTTACACTTCGGAACTAGGTATCTCACACAAAGTACAAATTAATACACTAACAAATATTATGAAACTACACATAATCTAACATTTGTAAACTCCAATTTCAAATTTAAAAAAATTCTTTATGCACTCCACACTGTGAAAATTATTCGTCTGCCAAGTAAAGGTTAAATAAAACCTCAAAAGCTAGCCGCCGAATTTCAGTTCAAACTACCCCTTCTATACAAATACTCAGAGTTAGACGTACTACTAACCAAGAAGTGTTCTCCAAGCCATACTCTTTTAACCTGTTTCTGTGCTACTAGTTACCAAGAAAATTGTTAAAAATATATATTTTAAACTAATTTACTCGGATAATTAAAACACTTGAAACAATGGATGTTTTTTAAAAGCCATGAAGGAACATTACAAGGAACCTACGTACGACGTTTCAATCGATTTTGTTCGTTTGGGGGGGGGTTCAGTTGTATTGGAACGATTGAAGTGTTTTCACTATTACTTTCTTTATACAGAAACAAGAAATGACATGATTTTGTGCAAAGCATCATAGTAGCTACCTCGGCAGTCGAGCCTATTAAGACCTTATACTACTAATTAGTGGGTCAACAGTTTAAACCTTCTTAATAACGTTCAGTCTATATTCCTTAGTTGCCTGTAAGTACTCAATTAATTAACTGATAGAATTAGTCAATTCTCAGTTGAATTAATCAATTACTCGGATAATTGAGCAAAGATTAACAAACCGAGTGATACTCGGTTGTAGTAACCGAGAACTCAGTATGCAATATATTAACAAACCAATTCGATTATTGCAATCGAATTTTAGCAAATTTAACCCTGGAAGTTTTCACAGTGAGTAAGTAATTACTTAAATACGGAGTACATTCAAAACACTAAGATATTCTTAGTCATTTTCATATGTAATTCCACAACACCAAATCAAAGACAAATTTTGTTATCGAAATTAATAAACGCAAATCACGCCATCAGTTTGTAATGTAGAAAAGTAAAGTTTATTCGCGTTTATACTCATTATATTGAAAGCTTTGAATATTTTAGTCAACTTAGACCATAAATAGTAACAGAAAATTAATAAGTTATGGATGAAACTCCGCTCGTAGTGTTAACTACTGTATGTAATGGAAATGAAATAACTAATAACATACTAATAAAACTAATTAACTATAAGTGAATCACTATCAACCAAATGAATCATTATCTTGTACAATTAACGATTTTGCAAAACGAATTATTAATTTTGGTACCGCCTTGCACAGCAATTGCCAAACAAAGTATAACATTTGGGAATTGGGAACTCTATTTATTATTTTGAGAGGATTGGGGATGGTAAAGTGACACTTCATTTTCTCAAATTTCAAACAAAAAACTTTACGTTTACGAATTTTGAATTTTACTAAACATTACTTCATTAAGAATAATGTACATATTCAGTCCCGAAGGGAAATGAACTCATGTTTAAGAGTAAATGTACAACATACCCATCATAGCAATGAAGGATTTCTAAGCTCAGATATTCGCTCAAAATCACACATTTAATGAAAAGTTTCTTTACAGACAAACTAACAACACTGATAATACTGGGACGACTGTTATTAAGGTTCTAAAAGCAATCAGCCAGTGTTTGTCATATCACCAATGAACACAATAGCTATAAATCAAAATGCCAAAGAAAGTGCCATAAAATTTCACTTTTCACTATCTATGGATTTTAAGTAACTTAAGCTGGATGATAAAGGAGTCTTGAATAACTTTAGCCGTTAGAATTGACATTATTCTATGCAATACTTTCTTACAGTCTATTGCAATTCATGTGTTCTTCGTTAGTTCACTCAGATTAAAGAGTTGAGGTTAAAAAATACTCTTGCCTGTATTATAGTAGGACTGTCAATGAAGGCTGTATGATTTGATATTAAGTACACACATATTAACTAAAATGTTCAGCTCTTCCGAATTGAAGCCTATTTCAGCTTCCATATTTCCTAAAATCAATCCTTACGAAGTCACCGTCCCACACAAAGTAAACTCGAAAGCAAAGCAAAACAATTAATGTGAGAAATATACTACCAACTATTACTCAGCTTTCCACCAACACTAGAATCCACCTTTCTGTTATGATAGAAAACTCTGAAGCTCTCGAAAATTCTAAATGCCCCTCAATATTTTAAACAAGTCAGAATCTTAATTACTAATAACTAAAATAATACGAGAACGAGAAAAATATAATAAGTATATGAAAGGAAAAACTGAAATGGTGGTTGTGGGCGACTAATTTTCCGTATCATACACATACACACTGATACATAGTGAATATCAAAGTATTTTAATAAGAAATAAAATGGACAGGGAGCTCCTTTACATAATAATCTATCTTTAAACTTATTTGCACATGACGTCACGAGAAACATGATGTGAACTTTTTAATCATTGAAGTTCCACTTATGTCAATAGTGCCTAATCTTGCTTTAATAAACCTCCAATTGCAATCTTTTATATTACCCTAAATATGTTAAATGCAATAGAACTATTTTTAGATGAATCCTTCCATTGGGCCTCACGAAAATGACTTCAACGTTTGGATAACGTTTTTGCTTAATTGAACAGAAAGAGGGCATTCATTGAAAACTTCCTACTATAAGCCATGTCCATATGTAATATATATGTCATTTCATTAGCTATTCATATAGAGATATTTTTCTTAATGAAAAAGTATAATAAATTACTATAAAGAGTACTTAGGAGAAATATGTTGAAGCGTGGGCATTTTTACTAATGGGATAAAGAGTACTTCAAAAACGCTAAATTTGAGGACACCTTTCTCGTGGCACAAAAGACAGTTAAGCTAAGAATTGTTCTTTGGACTCATCGTTCTGAAATTAGTTTCAAAGGTGAAATTGGAAACTTTACTTTGCTTGAGGTATTAAAGGATTTTTTTAAAGAAAGGAAATGCTACACGTCATAATGTAATAAAATCGAGGTATGAGTTAAACGCATCGCTCGCATAAATACTACTATATGAAGAATCATCAAATCCCATTTAGGAAAGCCGAAATGCGAATGAGTTTTAAGCACCAAAAAGAAGAGGAATCGACAATTAAAAGCAAGATTCTACAAAAGTGACTAATGATAACCCGGAATTTACCTCACTTGATTCGGATATACATCAAGTAGAAATATTTTAAACTTTGGGACAATGAACCTTGCTCATTATTACAGTTGAAAGATTACGTTTGTTTCTTAGAAAATTGATCTTTGTTTCGTTTGTAAAAGATGTATTTAGCGCAAATTTTCATTTCAGAAAACTTAGATGTCAGAAGCTCTATTGCAAAAACTGTGATACTTACAATATATCCCAAGAGAAGTATAGCATAAACACCTAACAGTGTATTCAGACTAAAGGCTTTGTTTTTCTCATCTAATTGGGAGGCATTAAGGTTTGAAAGTTTCTTTTGGTACCAAGCGTCGTTTTCCCATTTCGACTGCAGACCTGATTCTTCGCAAATTGAAATAATATGCGTAATCTCGTCTGTGAAGGGCGAATCATGTCTCAGCTCATACGAACATGGATATTTCACCATGCCACCGGGAATTGCATAGAATGGATTCTTATCATCCCTCTGAAATATATTCTCATGGGTTTTTATATTTTCCACCGCAGTGTCTTCTTTTAAATATCTGATAAAATTTTCACCTGAAAAAGTTTTTTCCCCCCTTGGTGAAGCACCAATCCAACTTCTATTAACCTCTCTACCAATTGAGGTATTCGAACGGCCGAAGAATACTACACGAGCATAATCTGCCCCTCCGAATAAAATTCCAGAGTTTACAAGATCCTCCAATGTTTTAATATAAGGATATCGTGCGGGAGTTGTAAGGAAACCAAACAATGAAGATTGATACCCTGTATTCAATGTGAGAGCAGCTAATACCCAAAGACCAAACAAAAATTTCATTAACTTACTATTTGGAGGTGGAGGACCTGATGCTCCTAATAAAGGCAAAAGACTAAACAAAAACGGTGATTTAAAAGTAAAATAATTTACAAAATTTTTTTCCACTGCTTTTAGTAGCTCTAATACTAACGAAAACAACAAATAGCTAAGTACTACTAAGACCCAAATCTCAGATTTGTAAGGAAATATAAGATTCATCCACATAGGGTATAATCTGGGACGAGGAGCTACGAAAAAGTAAGACGAAAATCGTTTACTTAATATTGTTTCGAAAAGGTCCGAGATCACAGGACTAGGAGTACCTTCACAAAAATCGAAATCGTAATAGTGACAATGTAACTTTTCGAATCTACGAAGATCGTATTTTTGACCTTCATAGAAAGGTTTAAAGTTACAACGTTCAAATCCTTTTTGTGGCTTGAAGTGCTTTATCGAAAAATTATGCTCGGCACTTGTTCTAAATTGAAAATTCAATTTCTTGGACAGTGAGTTAATTAAATTTCCTATTACACCACTCAAAGTATATGTACCTTTATTATTTTCTAGATATAAATTTGGAAATTGATTACAAACGTGAATTCTGAGAGAACACCCATTGAGATTTTTCACTTTGTTATGAAATAAGTCAGTTCCACGGATAAATTTGCCTTTTAACCATTGATCCATGAGAACTGGTTTACTTGGAAAATTACAAACTTTCTTCCGAAATGTATAATAGCTAAATACGTCTATCACAGTAGTGTTAACAGGCTTCTCTTCACTCACTAACTTCTTGCTTTGAGGAGCTATGACTACAACATTATAGACGTCAAAAATGTACAAAAGATCGAAGATTTGAGTAACATCTCGTAAAGAATAATAATTATTTACCAATACAATCACGCATTTTCTATTTGAGTTCCACATATGATAATATCGCAACTCTGTATAAATGGAAATAATTATTTTAGGAGACCGTATGAAAAACATGTATCCTAATTTACGGTGATTAAAAAGCCATGTTTTATAAAAAAGTCTCACCCAACGCTGAGGGTTTCTTTTATACTCAAATTTCAGTAATGGTCCCTCGTAATTCTTCATCACTTCTGTTTCCATATCTTCTACATATCTGTTTCTTTCTGCAAATATTAACAAGTTTCTGGTCCCCTTTACGTAAGTGTTCAGTACTTTTATGGTACATTGACTTAATTCAGTTTCGAAACTAGACCTTGAAATCATTCGGATGTAAAACCTTTGATTAGCATTTGCCACAAGAGCAATGGCAGCAGCCAAAACAGGGAGAAATATCGCCTTCATATCTAGCAATCACTCTGTAGTTCTGCAACAAAAATGTTGATGTTAGTTAATATTCATACCTAAATACACAAAATATATTAATATATCTACAAGTATGTTTCACAGAAAGAGGCTTACGTATGTGAAGATGATTATTATTGACGTTGCTTTAAGAATCACACATTGTTTTACATCCTTATCTTTCAAATGTCTTTGTGTAACATTCAATATTTTACTTCTCGTGCGCTACTGAGGTTGGTTGAATCCTGTGAATCTGATTATTTCATTAGTTTTCCTTACGTGTGCTTCTCTGAACAGAGAAAGCATAAATTTCTAAGACCTTTGAAGGGAGAATATAATATCCTTCTTTAAACAGATATACATGGGTGTAATTGTCAACTCCTCCTAAGGGATCGCGATGGCTCAAAAGTTGGTGGGTGTAGCCTAGCCGTCTGAGGCGTTAGGCTGACAATCGTGTGGTGAAACAAATTGGGGATTCGAATCCGTCTGAAGAGCAGATTGGTGAAATTTTAACTGTCCTCGATGTTTCTGTGTTCGTGTCCCACTCGAGTCTAGTAGTCCTCAAAAGTGCTGAAAGTAGAAAATAAGCCAGAAAGTTTTCTTTTTTAAAAAAATGGTAGAGAGTTCAGCTTGGGTGCATGGGGTCCTTGGTTCGATCCCAGCTCGCACCAAGTGAACTTTATGGTCAACAAACATCGTGTGCGTGATTTCCCTCTGGGTTCTCCAGTTTTCTGCCACTTTCTTCATTCCACTATTTCACTTATTTCTCATCTACACCGTCTCCTTTAGCGTAGCCAGCATAATCGTGGGAGGTAAAACTTAAAGATTTCCTCATCATTTAAAGATCAGTTCCTCTTAATTGTGTTTCCAAATAGTAAATAGATAGTAAATACGGTTAAGACTACACTAAACGCTAAAGATAACACTTATAACGATAATGTCTATAAATATGGACAACAAGCTTTGAAACCATTCTTATTTATACAGTGAAACCTGTCTATGTTGGTCACCATCGGTTCCATCGAAAAGTGGCCAACTTAGGCAGGTGGCCAACTTACAGAAAATAAGTGTGATTTGTGTATTTTTAGAATAGGATTTCTAGTATTACTTGATTGTAAAACTTTAATAAGCAGTGGCACGACAGCTACTTATAAATAATGTATATAGAGTAATCATAAAAATACACAGTACTAGAAAATATTACTATAGTATGCAAGAGCGCCGATTTCTCTGTAAATTTGGGAGGGGGCATTCAGATGCAGAAGGTATATATATGAAGATTTTAAGACAAATTGCACTCAAATTAAACCAAATATTGTATACTCATAAATAAAATAGGGGCCACATGAGCTTTGGGGGTCCCGAGCCCGCTCGGTCCCACCAGAATCGGCACTCTTGTTAGTAGACTATGTTTAATATGTATGCATACCTTTCTCTTCCTGAAAACTAGTCTGGTTCATTGCATTATTCGGATTGATAACACAATAACACAAACAACCATGAAATAGAAGTGTAGTACGCAGTTTATTGAAATTGATATTATAGCAGACTCAGTTATTCAGATTGAAAATAAGAAAAGCTAAGTTATAAATCGAGAAATTCATATGCAATTTATATGACTTCTTTTCAGTTGTTACTGAATGGTGGTTCATTCTAGACATATTTGCTTTATTCTTTTTGGCAGATATGCACATTCTAATATTGTAATTAACTACCTCATGTTAATGAGCTAGAAGTGTTTCCCTCGAAGCAAAAGATGTTTTGTGAAAATCTTGGGGCAATTCATATTTCAAAACCTCCGCTACCTTTTGACATGCAGTCAGGTGCCAATAAATGACAATTCAGCTTTAACCTTGAGAATTTTCCGGAATTACTAAAGCTCCCCACTGATGAAAGGAGCCAATATAGCTAATGGTTTTACCAAAACAGACAGGGTAAATAAATACGTACAACCATTTCCTGAATTCCGGTACGTGTTTTTTCTTATTCACATCTTCCTTCACCACCGTTTTATGAGGGTAGTGTTCTGGCCATTGACCTCCAAGAACAAATGGTGCGAATCTATGCTTCTTTGTGTCCAGTCACAAATGCAGAACATCTGCCTCTCATATGGGAATTCGAAAGAGTCAAGAAAAATAGCAAAACTGTATTTCTCGTGGCCAAGATAGGCAGGTAAATTTATCATTATCATCATAGGGTAAACATTGCTTCAGTGTGGCCAACTTCCAAGATAGACAGGTGGCCAAATTATAGAGTAGTAAGTAACGAATGTCTTATGGGAAAATGCATGTTCAAGACGAACTAGGCCAAGATAAGCAGGTGGCCAACTTAGAGAAGTGGCCAAGTTGACAGGTTTTTACTGTACATAGTTATGAATTGAATAACTTCGAATCTATCATAGTTGAATGAATTATAAACAACCGTGAATGCATATTGTTAGAATAGCTCACAATGTAACATTTAAACCAGAAGTATATACAGGGTGTCCCAAAGATAATGACCAAAAATGAAGCCACGGATTAGTTTCGAAAATAAGAAAAAATGACATATAGCCCGGAAATATATAGGGGCAGAACTAGACACCTGCGAATGTGGGGGAAAAGAACTTCAGTCCTTCTAGCGGAATAATGATAGGAACTAGGAACAGGAATCAGAAAGACAAAAGTCATATCGGTTTTAGATGTTAAACGCATGTTACATAACTGAGCGAGAGATTCTCCATATACGTAATTTAGGGATTCACTAAATGTCTGTACGGCAGGGGTAATGAAACTGCCCAGTAAAGGTGGAAACCATAAAGAAAAAATGTTCTTATCAATGGCACAATTACATACACACATGTACCCTGGTAGTCAAAGCAAAGATCACTCCAATATTCAAATCTATGGTTTTATATTGATTAAAATTTTTTCTTCTTGCGAACAACCAGTGCGGTATAGTATATATATTTAAATAAACACTTAAGTGTCTAATTCTACTTCGGGAACAGGGAGACGTCCTCTGTGCAATATCAACTCTGTCTGGTGTGCAAAACTTAGGCACGACATAGAGAAAGTAACATAAAGGAATTTCAAATTGGATGGAAATGAGTGAACATCTGGCAACGGGTTAGCAGGTCTTCCACTCGCGCATTGGCAGCTAGGCGTCAGCGTCAGCGTAGCGTCGAATGGGTCTACTGCTCCAACACGAAGCAGCTGCATCAGAGGGAAGGGACAGAGGTTTGTTAACGTGCATTGCAGTAGTGTTATCACCACAGTATGGTACGGAGACAGCATTTAAGTGACTTTGCATAGGGAAGAATCGTCGTTAATCTAGGAGAAGGATGCTAAGAAGAGGTGGTGATTGACTAGGGTCAACTTTAGCACAGGAACACCACTACAGGTGGCTCAGTGGTAGCACGGTTGCCTCTTGTGAATAGGTCCTTGATTCGATTAGCTCGTGGAGGATAAACACTATGTGCATGGATTATCACTAGGTTGTCCTACTTTCAAAATTTTAACTGCAAACCTAATGGAAAACAAACATTAGGAAGATCTAGGCGCAAATGCGAGGAAAGTATTAAGATGAATCCTGCAAAATAGGAATACAAAATAGGATTGACTAAGGACAGAAGTCATATAATATCTTCGTGAATACGGCATTGACTCTCCGGCTTCCATAAACCAAATTGTTTCTTAGTTAGCTTTGTTGTTGAAGTCAACAATTCACTCATGGGCAATAGTTAACATTAGTTATAAGCAGATTCCAGGTAACTGCTTACAAATATTAAGCTTACGCTATTTTCGTGGAGTTTATAAGAATTCCACCAGATATCGCAGATACCAAGGAAAACTATGAATCATATAATACATTTTGTATTGACGTTACTATTATTGTGGTACACAAGAGAAAGAATCAAGTACTAAAACAATCGTCCGGGAACCACTGTAGGTCATCTGTTATCATCTAAGAGCGAAATTCTGCTTTCTTTACAAAAACAATTCAAAACTTTCTTTTCATTCAGGAGATACCATATGCACTAATTGGCAAACCTATGTCACCATTATTCGTAAAAGTTGTTAATCGGTTGACTCCATTAACAATCTCAGTAGAGACAACTGCTCTAGCCATCTGTTGTCTAAAAAAAATCAACAATTTCTTTCCGTTCAGGAGTTATCATGAGAAATAACGTATAGGCGTATTGAGGAATGCACGGATGTACGGATTTACTGAAAAACTCGTGGACGTGCAGACGTATGGATTTAAAGGCCATTTAATTAATCAAGGACAATTTTGCCATGTTTTTTCCAGCAGACCCCTTATCTGAGTCTACTCTATTATATAGGGATTTGGAAAAATTGTCACAATATTTTGGAAACAGATTTCTCACATTAAAATAACAAAATATGTTCATGTGGACTTGTAGTCGAAAGTGCATAGTTTCGTAGTAAAGTGCCGAAAACACAAATTAAAAAAATGAAATCCATAGTTCCACTACTATGGAACCGATCAAGACACCCCTGAGGAACTAGTATATGAAGTACCCAAATATGCATCTGTCAAAACCAAATCATTTATAGAGAGGGTATTTTTGAGTACCAGATCACTCTCCACTTACCTCCCTAAAAATTAGTGTGCAACTACTGGAGCATTCATAAACATGGATATTTGGATAGTTCATATGCCTGTTCCTTAGTGATATCTTGCCCCAACTATGATAGGTCCCAAAGTAGTGACCTATGAAGTTCACTTGTTTCACGTTTTGGCACCCTTTAACTCCGAAACTTTCCACTTTCGAGCATAGGTCCACATGAACATTGTTTTCTTATTTTGATGTAAGGAATCTGTTCTCAAAATATTCTAACACATTTTTATAACACCCTGTATGCTTCTATTTTTCTTAGAACTTTATCTTCAAGGACGAACTTCTTAAATCATGTGTAAATGACGAATACATACTATACTATTAGAGACCTTTCCAGAATGCAATTTCTGTAATTGTTTCTTCTAAAAAAATCAGTTTAACGTCCAACTTTTATGCTCGTTAGGCTAAGGAAGACGATAATTAAGGTAAATGAATGATTTAAGAGTTGGTGGAATCAGATATAAAGGAAAAACGGGAATACCCCGTGAAAATACACGGACACAAGGTTGTTCGCCACCAACTTACTTGGCCAGGAT